>NC_056726.1:1628737487-1628969987 GCF_019279795.1 Protopterus annectens | reverse complement strand
AACTGGGAAAACTACTCATGTCCCAACACCTTTGTGCAACGGTTCTTGAATTCATAAATTCCAATGCCCTGGATCAACTAATCCATAGTCCCACCAGGGGCTCCAATATCCTAGACCTGGTCATTACCAACATGGCAAATCAATGCTCCATACCTATGGTCACCCCTCGTTAGTCAGGTCTGACCATAAGCTAATCACCCTTAACATCCACATCCCACCCCCACCCCCAGTAAAGAAACCACCATAAAAAACTTCTCCAAAGCCAACTTCATGCTACTCAAGTCAGAAGTGACAAACTTCATGACACCCATGCAGACAGGAACTGAAAGTTCAACTGCTGAATCCTACACTAAGGCACTGTATGAGCACATCCACTCATGCATGAATCGTGCCATCCCAAATAGAACCAAAATGCTCTCATCCAAAAAAAGGAAGCCAATCTGGTGGTCCCCTGCCATAAACAAACTTTACAACAAAAGGAAGAAACTTTTGCAGAAAAGAGGAAAATCCTGGGATGCAAAAAACTCCCTTACTAGCCTCAGTAAGAAACTGAGATGCCTCATAAAATCCTCCAAAGCTAGTTATGAAAATAAAATTGCCAAAGATTCCAAAGACAACCACAAAGCATTCTATAACTATGTCAAGAATCTAAATGGCAATGCTCAGATCTGCTCTGAGCTAAAACAGAATGGCAATAAATATACTGATCCAAAGGATATTGCCAATATCCTGGCAGATCGATTCAGTGCCAACTTCACCCCTCTCACCCCTAAATGGCCCATCTCAATACCGGAAGATTGCCAAATTCCAGTAATAACGGCCACACAGGTACAAAACGCACTCTCTAAAGCCAAGAATACAGCATCCATGGGACCAGATGACATCCCGGGCTGTGTACTACATGAACTACAATATGAACTGGCACCTCACCTAAGTGTCATGTTTAATCATAGCCTCACCTCAGGTTTCGTGCCCACTGAGTGGCAGAGAGCTACAGTTATCCCAATCCGCAAGGGGGGATCCACCTTGGATCCCGGAAATTAGCTGGTCAATTTGTGTATAGTGGGAGGGGTTGATCTGTGTTAGAGATAATGGTGTATGTTGGAGAGGGTATAGTGTGGAGTGTGAACATTTCTAATTGGTTAATTGATTAAAGTGGGAGCGGTAGTTGAGCTGTGTTAGAAGTAGCGTTGTGTGTTAGGGAGTATACAGTGTGGGGAGGAGTTATGTCTAATTGGTTAGGTTGGTGAAGTGGGAGGGGCAGTTATCAAGGTGGTTAGACTATAAAAGTAGAGTAAGTGGGGGTGGGTAGGAATGAGGGTAGGGTAGGGGACCGGAGTGAGCCTGAGTGTAAAGAGGATGAATGGAGCAGGATGAGCCGAGCAATCATACTACATCCAAAAAATGATCACCCACAAGAAACCAGGTAAATAACTTAGGGAAAATCTTTGCTGTTTGACCAAATGGAGTTATTTTTACATTAGTTTTGTTTTAGTTATTGTTAACCACAGAATGTCACCAATTTAAACAAAGACGTTGGGGTCCAGAAAAACACAAAGTTAGCTTAGATTGTTCTAATTCAGTCCCATGGAGTACCCTGGGTGGGGGGATACTTGGGGTGCCTAGTGAAGTGATATCCCTAGAGATATCAGGCCCAGCAAGTATGCACACCACTGTGGTGCATAAACAATAGTGCAATATTTCAGGCTGAGTATGTAGATGCTTCAGAATATTTAGAGATTGCTACCTATATGCTTTTCAGGAATTTTTTTGCAAATGGTGTTTTGGAGTTATTTCACTTGAAAATTGTTGCAGTCTCCACAGGAGTGAACAGGTTGATTAGGGAGCGTGAGTACTGAGCGGTAGTACTTTCTGTTTAGAGAGAGAAACTGTAAATAAAAAAGAGTAGAGGTGTGAGTAGGGAAATTTAAGAGGGGGGGTGTAGAATAGTAGGAGCAGGGGAGGAGGGAGAACAGCAAGGGGAAAGTAGTACAGAGGTAAAAACTTAAGACTTATGGTCACAGCAAGTTTACCAAAAGGTGAATAAGAACACAGCAAGTTTATCAAAAGTGAAATAAGGACACAGCAAATCACATGAGCTTACACAGTAGCTTTAGCAGAATGCAGCAGATCTACCTATAAACAGCCAGAAACATTGACAATACTAATAGTGACAGTAAAGAGTTTTCAATCATCACACCCCTTTTACAGTGCTTGGTACTGTTATATCAAAGCCTCACCTGTAAGCAGATGGCACACCTATCTACATTCGGAAAATACAGTACTTAATGGAACAATATAAGTGCAACTGTCACAATGAAGGGCATATCACTTAACTCTCTTCATCCTCCTGCACCATCTTACTAGTGTCTACTAAGCCTAAACCTAACCCTACCCCTAACTCTAACCCTGCACCTTAATTTGGAAAAAACCTTTCCTTAACACTACCGCTACACAAGACAGTGCAAACATGTACACACACACACACACACACACACACACACACACACACACACACGCACACACACGCACACACACGCACACACGCACACACACACACGCACACACACACACACACACACACACACACACACACACACACACACACACACACACACACAGATCCACACACGCACACACGCACACACACACACACACACACACACACACACACACACACACACACACACACACACACACACACACACACACACACACACACACACACACACTTCCAGACTCTAGATTCCCTACCTAACTTCCAGGTAGACATACACTCAAGTGCACATATGCACACATTCATGCAGCTTCATTCATGTCTCTGCGGAAACTCACACACACATCCACATACGCATAGTAACACAACCTCCACCCCCATGTCTTGGCTGAACTTACCTGCCCATAACTGCTTCCATAGGAGTGAATGTATCACCACCATCTTTTGATGGCATTCACTTTTTCCTCCAGCAGTGAACTTTTATGCTGCTGGCTAATGGTCTGAATCGCTCAAGAGTGTAGATCAGGAGCCACTGGCATTTTTGAGGAGGACACTTGGGTAATTAGCATTAGCTGCTTCCCCAGATTCCTACATTATCGTTAGCTCTGCCTGTGAGAGAGCTCTCTGTACTGAGGCCCTACCTCACTGGTAGAGTGATCTAAGAATCAAAAAGGCTTACTGTGAAAGTAAATGGTTATGTTAATGCTTTTTCCTTGTGGTAAGCATTTCTGAATCCCAGACTAGGTATTTTTAGAGTTCAGAGACAGCTATGGCATGTTTCTTTGGTTCCCACCCCACCATATAGGAGTCCAATGTACTCAAGGACAAAACTGGGCTGGGTTGCACGGCTAGGCTTATAAAGACCCTGGTGGTCAATAGCCTATACAAATAAAAACTTATGAACCTATGAACATGTATTGTGATATTGAAAGAAGTTAGGATGGGGCAAGGATTATTGATAAATGAGTACCATTTTAGGGAGTTGTTACTTAGATTTCTCTCACATGTTCAATGGACTTTGTAAGCCAACGTGTATGTAGTCCACTGTCTTGGGTTGCCAATATTAACATTTCATCTTTTGTTTTGAATTTGCCTCTCCTTTTTCTTCTTTTGCAATTAAGAATTGAATATCTCTCCTTAACCATCCTGTGTTTGATCCTGATCAACATGAGGTTGTTCCAGGAGTTTTCTATATTTGCAACTACATTAATGCATTTTCCACATTTCTTGTCTTCTCATCTGATCCTTCACCTTCACCTTATATTCTTTCTTTTGTTTTTTGCAGCATTCAGTTGCTGCCTGATTTTTATCTACTTCTGGTTTGATTTCCATTCCTGCTTGATGCTGATATGCATCTGCTGGACTAAGAAGGGAAGTCATCTTAGCTTTATTCTCCTCATGTTTCAAAACTTTCACTATGTTTGGGTCTTGTGAGGTCAGCAGAGTTGTATGTAGTCCTACAATTGTAGATCTATACATGTAATCAAATTCAAGAAGGCTATAGGACATTCTCTATGTCCCCAGAAGATCATGTCAAGTTCCTAAAATTTATTCAGTGAACCTCCCATAAATGAGAACTCCATTATTTTGGGAGACTTTAACTAGCACTCAATAAACTGGAATACCAATACCTTTAGCATATTATATGCCCAAAAGTTCTGAGATTTAATAAACAAAACCCCCCATCAACCAGCTTATTAATGAACCCATAATATTCCAGACCTGCTCCTTACAAATATACCTTCTTCCCCTGGTATCTCCATCCTTGGTTAAGTTGAATAATAAAATAGTGACTTTCGTCTTTAAAATTTTTAAACCCCTGGAAACCAATATCTCATAATTCAAGGATTTCAGCATACAAACCTTATTAAATTGTATTATATAGTTTTGAAATTTGCTTACATGATGAATAAGTTCCATTATTGACAAAGCAGGTAGCTTCGCAAAGGAGTTCTATACCCACTAAGATAAATGTATAAAACTGACAGTCCCAGACATATCTAAATATAATGGAAAATTCCCAAATAAACCTCCCTGGTGGTCTACCAGCACAAATAAACTTTCCAACAAAAGAAAAAATATATACATAAAAAACTCATATCAATAATAACATCAGAAATATTACAAAAATTACTATTAGGTCTACTAAAGCAGTCAATACACTTAAGTGTTAGTGTCTGAAGCCAAGGTCAATTACAAATCCTTCTTTAGCTATGTAATGTTCTGAACTTATTTGAAATGGCACCACCTATTCTGACCCACTAGACATTACCAACATCCTAACAAATAACTTCAGATATAGTCATCCAAAGTCTGTATATCCCTGAATATGTCAAACCTTTCATCACCAGTAAAGACATATATAACAAAGGTACTTCTTAAGACAAAAAATACTTCCTTCACTGGACCTGGTAATGTACCTGGCTGTTTAATAAATAATG
Source organism: Protopterus annectens (assembly GCF_019279795.1). Taxonomy (NCBI): domain Eukaryota; kingdom Metazoa; phylum Chordata; order Ceratodontiformes; family Protopteridae; genus Protopterus; species Protopterus annectens. The sequence goes on along the minus strand of NC_056726.1, from coordinate 1,628,965,049 downwards.
TTAAATAAGCTGTGGAAGAGCCTCTCCGTAAAGTGTTTAATCTGAGCTTAGCTAGATGCTTTGGCACTTGGTCTGGTATACAACAGTAGTGATTTCACTTTCTAAAGGTTGCCCTATGATTGATCTTAGAAATTATAGGCCCATCAGTCTAACAAGTCTCATTCATTGCAAAACCTTGGAACATATTATAAATGACCTGATAAACTATAATATCAAAAATTTCATCAGACTAGACTCGCAGCAGTTTGGCTTTGTCAAGGGTAGATCCTGTATCATGAATCTAGCAAACTTTTCATGAGGGTAAGACAGGTTAAAGATAGTGGTCAGGCTTTCCACACAGCTTACCTTGACTTGGCCATGGCATTTGATACCATCCCATTTGGTACATAGGTAGCAAAAGTAATGCATTAAAACTGATCCCTATGTGGTATGTTGTATAACAAATTGGACAAAGATTGAACCTACCCAGTGAGATGTCAGATGCCTCATCAGAGAGTATATAGGGGACTAGCTGAGTGCCTCAGGGCTCAGTGATGGGACCCCTCCTGTTAAGTTTTTTGATCTCCAAACTTTTAATCAAGACCTTTGGCTAATAAAGTCTACAGATGATTGTGAAATATGAGCCATTGTCAAGTCCCTTTCTGATGCTCAAACCTTCAGCAAAAATTTACATTAGTAAATATCTGGAATACTAAAAATTAGCTCAAATTAAATACAATAAAGTGCAGTACTGAGGGGTTGCTACTCTATTTCTATTTCTGACAGGAAATGTTATTTTTATAATAGCCTAACCCATTTTTTTGAACACACTCCATTACCTGATACTACATAGAAGGATATTATCTAAAAAATTCTAAATATTTGAATTTTTTCCTGTCAAATTACTCATTTCAAAGGTCTGTACCAGTAGCTGTGAAACAAATCATTCAAAGACAATCTCTCAGGACTTGCCTTTAAAGAAAGAACTCCAACCTTTTATTTCTATTATACAAGAACTTTCTTTGAAAATGGACAGAATAGATAACAAACTTGACAGCTTTAAAGAAAAATGTACCAAACAGATGAAACAGATACTAGATGTCACTTTCGTATTGGTACACGAATAAACGAGTCTTTGTGGGATCTGTTTAAGTAGCTTTATTCTACACAAACACATCATTGTGTAAGAATCAAGCAGAGAGGACCTCACTTAAGGTAAAGCTGCTGTACAAAGTCAAACCAAATGTAAAAAAAAACAGCTACCACCACTTGGAAAATGAATATTTAATCCAACAGCTCAAAAACAATAAAACAAAACAAAAAATGCAAAGTTTGATGAGTGCTTTTGGGCTGTGCCCTTCATCAGATAAATTGCTCACATTCAAACACTCATTTAAAGGGAGTGACAACTGATGTCATTCTATTAAAACCTGCCTTAAAAAAAGGTGGGTTCGGTATTGAGCACAGATTGGTTGTTACTCCCTTTAAATGAGTGTTTGAATGTGAGCAATTTATCTGATGAAGGGCACAGCCCGAAAGCGCTCATCAAACACATCACTGTAGAAGCTTATTGACTATAACTAAGTAACTTATATACAAACTAACTGCTGCAATCATACATGCTCACTCACTGGCTGAGTCTACAAAATGGCACTAGGGATTGCATGTGTCTGGAATTTATACATGCACGCACAGCCTTGCCTGCATCTTAAAGACATAGCACACACATGTTACACTCTGATCTACATCCTCCCTCTTTGAGAAATAGATCATGCAATTTGTCATGAGATTATTTAGCATGCAGACATGACAGATAATCTAAATACATGCATTATACAATACTAAGTAAACACACACACCCACACACACACACACACACACACACACACACACACACACACACACATATATATGTCTGTGATTCCTCCTATTTTCCACATCCTCAGAGCTTAACAAATAGTATCTCAGCTCAGCACAGATGCCTGTAATCTGTCAATCAAAACCTTTCATTGTCTGAATTTGTACCATCTCTCCTTCCCTTAATAAATGAAGTAATCTGCTCAATCTGTCATAACTAGACTTCTGGATATTACACTTCTTCAACAATTGAGCCTTGATGTTTCTGAGATTAAGTAAATTCAAGAATAGATTGCTATTGTCACGCTTTCACTTTGCAAGTAATTGCTTTGCACTCTGCATGCTCAGCTAGACCATTGGATTGAGGATATTCAGGGCTACTAGTGACATGTACAAAGTCCCATTCTCTTGCAAATTTCTGAAACAATTGGCTAGTAAATTGAGTACCATTGTCAGAATAAAGTTTGTGTGGACTACCATGAACTGAGAAATGAAGTTTTAATTTAGGGATAGCAACTGTTGAGGTTAAATTTGGTAGCAGATCAATCTCAAACAAATTTGACTAAGTGTTGATTGTTCCACTCAGAGATATCAGTTGCTACAGTAGACCAAGATAGTTTAGGTATTGGATTTAGCTGAATCGGTTCTCTTTGGAAATGCGCTGAACAAGAAGAAATAACTCTATCAAAGTCTTTTGATAATGAAGGCCAAAATACTAGTGCACTTGCCCTTTTTTTCATGGATAATAAACCTGGGTAATCATGATGCAAAATCTGAATATATTCTTGTTGTAAGGAAACAAGAACAACAATTTTAGGACCTTTGAAAATAATGCCATCTTCCATCAATAATTCATCTCTGTAAGGAAAATACAATTGCACTTCAGGTGATACACTAGATTGCGTTGATGGCCATCCGACATTGATGTAGTGATAAAGCTGTTGTGAAATTGCATCAGTTGTAGTGTGATCTCTCAACTCATCAAGTCTAGTGATGGAAAAATTACACACTGACATTACATCAAAGTCAAAAGTTTCAGTATCAAATTGTTCTGTTGTACTTCTAGGTAATCTGAATAAGGTAACAGCCAGATAGAGCAATTTACCTTTAGTGTAGGCCAGTTTGAAATGGTACATTTGCAATTTGAACATCATTCTTTGTAATCTCGTTGGAGTAGAATGCATAGGCTTTTTTTTAGAATGGTAACTAGAGGCTGATGATCAGTTTCAATCTGGATAACTTGACCATAAATATAATCATGAAACTTGGAACATGCAAAAATTATCGCCAAAAGCTCTTTCTCAATTTGAGCATACTACATCTCAGTTTGAGAAAGTGTCCTAGAAGCATAGGCTACTGGTCTGCCCTCTTGAGGAATAACTACACCAAGACCAAATTTTGAAGCATCACAGGAAAGAACAACTGGTTTATTCACATCATGGTATCTTAATGTAAGTGGAATGGAAATTTTCTGCCTAAGGTCATCAAATGCCTTCTGATGATGTTCCAACCATGACCATACAACATTTTTGCATGTTAGCTCTCTCAAAGGTGATGTCAACTCACTTAAATCTGGTGTAAACTTGCCTAAATAGTTGACCATGCTTAGAAAATGCTGTAAACCTTTCACATTATCTGGTGCTAACATCTCTAAAATAGCTGTTTGTTTGGTTGGATGAGGTCTTAAGCCTGTACTTGTAAACAAATGGTCTATGTAGGTAACTTCTGGAAGTCTGAATTTGCACTTCAGAGGATTGAGCTTTAAGTTTACTTCACATGCTCTGTCTAGAACTTTCTTGAGGTTTCTGTCATGCCCTGCTTCGCCATTGCCTCCAACTAATAGATCATCTACTATTATGGCACAAAGATAACCTGAAATAAATTGTTCCATTGCACCTTGAAAGACTTCACTTGCAGAATTTATTCCAAATGGCATCTTTAGGAATCTGTATCTGCCAAACATAGTACCAAAAGTAGTTAGGAATGAGGATTTATGATCAAGCATCACTTGCCAAAATGAACTTTTTGCATCCAAAACAGAAAATACAGTGTCATTCGGAATTAGAGCTGCAACTTCCTCAACTGTGCACATTGGATGATATGGCCTTTTTAATGGTTTGTTCAAATTTCTAGGATCAATGCATATTCTGATTTTTGTCTGAGCCTTTCTTATGAGTGGCTACCAAGGACGACACCCATTCAGTTGGTTCTGTGACAGGATAAATCACACCTTGCTGCACCATCTTATCCAGCTGAGCTTTGACTTTATTTTGCATTGCTATTGGAACTCTTCTTGCTGGTCTGACTATTGGAGTGACTTCAGGATCCAACTTCATAGGATAAACAACTGGAAGTTTACCCAATTTGTCATTGAAAACATCAGCATACTCTTGAGAAAATGGCTTCGGAAAAACTTGAACTTGGAACTGCACTCACATGATGAACTTCTTTAGCAAAAAAAAAAAAAGCAGATTCATTCTCAAACTATCTTTGAGACCTAGTAAAGATTGCACTGGTCATCGGACTATACAGAATAATAAGTTGTAACAGTTCTCAGCCAAATAACATGAAAGTGTTACTGAACCTTTGGTTTGAACTTCTTTACCTCTGTATGCAATAAGTCTCTCACTGCTGGTTACATTGAGTTGTTCATTAGTTCTTACGTTTGCAAATGTGTCTGCTGATATAACACTGCACTTTGATCCAATGTCTACTATGAGCTCTGTGGATTTTCCATTGATCTGAACCATACAAAACTCTTCACTCCTTGTTAATAAGTTTACTGCATCAACTCTTTCCCCAAGTACTGATACATCATCCACATAGAAAGCTGACTGTTTTGGCTCTACTTGATCAACTTGCTTTATTTGTATGACCTTTCTTTACAACTGAGTGAGGCTTACTTGATTTTTAAAACTTTTGGAAGTGGTTACATTTCTTACACCTGCGGCATTGCTGACCATATGCTAAACAGTCCTCTCTTTTAGACTCATGATTTGCACCAGAATTGCGACAGTTTACAATAAAGCTAGACTTGTGTTTTGTTGACTCGTGTTTGTGTTGCACTGAGTTGGTGGTGGAACTTGCACTTTTCCTGGCATTCTCTGGAAAGCTTGGAACTCTCTGGCAAGCTTTGTACCTTCTTTGGAAACCCCGTGACTGTCCTTTGCTTAGGCCTGTTTCTGTTTGCCATGTGTTGCATACTATCTCTGCTTGCTCTGGAGCTTACTGAAACCATGCATTTGTCACTCGTGAGCATGTTTGTATGTCTTTCTGTCACCTCATGGATCTGACAAATATCTATTGCTTTTCTTAATGTCAGATCACTAGAATGAAGTAAAATCTTTCTCACTGCATTATTAATACCATATACGTCTGTCCTTTATCAGCTCCTCTTTCAAATCACCAAGCTGACACATTTTAGCTTTGTTTCTCAAGTCAGTTATATAAACTGCAAATGTTTCCCGTGGTTTCTTATTTCTTGAGTAAAACAAATGCCTCTCCAATGAAATGTTCATCTGGGGGTTGCACATTTCTCTGAACTTATGCTTCAAACACTCTGGGGTCTTACCTTGATTCAGCTTGCACAACAATATGGTGGTCTGCATCTTTACTCTCATACATTGCTGGTACAAATACAAATGAACTATCTCTTTCTATGGCCTCAGATCCTGATAGATTTAGCAAAATGAATGCCTTGGCACATACATCTTTATCTGCATAAGCTGCTTGTATGAAAATATACTCTTGTTCAAATATTCTCCAGTTTTCTGCAATATTCTGATCAAATACAAGTAGTTGAAGTTTTCAAAATCCATCTGCTGTATTAACACATACCAGTGAAGGCTCTTGCAAATACGTACGAACACACACACACACACACACACACACACACACACACACACACACACACACACACACACACACACACACACACACACACACACACACACACAAACACACACACACGTGCATAAGTAATTGGCACTTATACTTTCTGCCTTTAAGCTTATTGGAATTGTGTGAATGAACAATCTAATAGTACTTTCAAATAACTGGACTTTGTGAAATAAACTTCTCGGGCTTCTCGATGCTTTATTGCACTTTGTGAAATAGCTTTTCAGGGCTATCAATGCTTTATGAAACTGTGCGGAATAGCTTTTTAAAATTTTCAATGGTTTATGGAGCTTTGCGGAATAATTTATGGGGCTTTGCGATGCTTTATGGAATCTTTGATAGGTAAAGGTAGAACTGCTAAAATGATCTATTTCCGAAATTGGTAAAAGCAAAAATGCTAAAGTCATGGATCATCACTTGCTATACTTCTGCAATTGGTAAAGCAGAAATGCTAAAGTAATCATTTGGAACTTCATTGATAAAGGAAGGAATGCTACACTCATTCACCATCACTTGTTAAAGTCATCACTCTAAGAAACATTCGAGAACTTTACGATGCAAATGAGGAATTCACGAGTACTGCAATACTCTTGTAGTCTTTTGCAAGAAGCACCTTTCTATAATGCAAGAAACATATCAAGCAACTGTACAATGTGAATAAATCAAATTTTTGTTGCCCAAATTCAGTATCTTTTGAAGTATTTGCACTTTGCAAATGGTTACATACAATACACTGAAATGTCCCAAAATGGCGGTACCTTGCTAGTCAACTCTTACAGTACAAGAAGCACTCTGTAATGGCGGCACTTTGCGACTAGACATACCCAGCACAAAAACTTTTCTTCAAATAACCATGCTTTAACTGAATTACACAAGATAGTTGCACTTTGCACCCAGTGAACTCTTCTAAATACATGCACAGTAATAAGCACACACTGAAAGCACTTTTACACACTCTGAGATACTTTGAATTACTTTAATTACGCCCTTGATACAATATAAAGTCATAGTTATGCCCAAACACAGCACTTTGCCTAAATATAAGCAGTCGCCTTGCCTTTTTTTGTTTTCTGTGCTCTTTTTTATTTTCTTATTATATTGTTTTTGCTCATTTAAGTCCTTTTTCTTATGCCCAGCATACTTTCTTTGTGCCCGTTTTACTCTAAACTTGCCCAGTTCTGCCTTAAACATGCTCATTTTACCTTAAACATGCTTGTTTTGCCATAAACATATTTGTTTTGCACTTTAAAGTCAATTGTTTTGTCAAATATTTTTATCGTAAACATTTTTTTAGTTAACAAACGTTTTGCACTTTCTGCTTGCCTGATAATGCAGTTTGTGCCCTTGTAATCCGCCTTCTTCCCTCTTTGCATCAAGTAAATAATTTATATTATTTTTCATGATCTTTGATTCTTTTTGGTTGTGCTTGTAGTGTTTTCTCTCGGTTTTATTTTATTTTATTTTATTTATTTATTTATCTATTTAAATTTGTTGACCGGGAGTGTCTGACTGGACGTGGGTCCATTTTCAGCGGTGGCCCGGGGAGAAAAGCTCCACAGTAAAATAAACAGACAGTAGTTACATTGGATTACATAGCGATTAACAATTTAACATAGAAATTACTTACAACATATTTACAGATGAAGAACATAGTACATCAGTAGACAACTAGAATCTTTATCTGTGAAGTACATAACAGGCATTAACAAATGTAACAATGAGAAGTTCCTGCTGTATAATAAGTACTAGGCTTATGAGCATCTGAGCTTGCTATCATCAAGGTAGTTAGTGGAGGTGAGAGAAAGGTAGTAGTTGGATGGGGTGGATGATTTTAGAGTGGGAGTTGCAAGGGCATAGCCAGCATGTTTTTAGGTGCACTTTTAATAAAGTTTTGAAATTGGTGCATGATGGTATGGAGGAAATTGTGGGTGGGAGTGAGTTCCATAATTTGGCTATGGCACAAGAGAATAGTGCTTCACCAGCAGAGTTATTGGCTTTAGTGATCTGCAAGTGATTTTTGTTACTGGATCTTAGTGGTCTGGTGGTGCGATAGGGTTGGAGTAGATTCTGGAGGGATGGGACATTTAGTGGATGGTTTACTAGTTTGTGGGCGAGTGAGAGTTGATACCACTGAAGGAGGTGAGGGAGTTCAAGCCAGCCCAGTTCAGCAAGTGAGAGACAGTGGTGACTACGGTAGGATGCCCCTGTGGCGAATTTGGTGATTTTGTTGTAGCAGGTCTCTAGCTTGTTTAGATCACATTGCCTTAGGCTGGTATATACTGGAGAGGCATAAAGTAGGGTGGAGATAAGGTGGGAATTTGCTATTGAAATCTTTGCTGCTTTGGTGAGAAATTGTTTATTTCTGTATAATGCTCCTAGTTTTTGTGGACTTTTTATGGTCATGGATATGTGAATGTCAAATTTTAGTTTATTGTCTATTTCCACTCCTAGCAATTTGGTGTGTTCAGTTGGGTATATAGTGGTGTTGTCTTTTGCTGTGATGTTAAAGTGAGAATTGTTTTGAGTATGTTTGGTGGGTTGGAAGATGAGTAGTTTAGTTTTGTTTGGGTTGAGTATTAATTGGGCATCGGATAACCATGTTTCAACAGAGGAAAAGGCTTCCTGTGTGACTTTTTGCAGTTTGGGTAGGGACTGGGCTGAGCAGATGATGGTTGAGTCATCTGCGTATTGGATGAGTGTGCCATGTTTGTTGGCAGGGGCTAGATTATTGGTGTAAACAAAGAAAAGTAGGGGTCCAAGGATGGATCCTTGGGGAACCCCTATGGAGACAGGTAGTTGGGGAGATATGTCATTCTGCCATACAACGGATTGTTGGCGGTCAGACAGGTAACTCTGGAACCAGTTGGTGACTGATTGTGAGAAGGATAGGTTATTGAGGACAGAGATAAGTTGTTTGTGTGGGTTTTACCTTCTCTGTCATCTTTACATCATGGTTCCAAATGTTCTTCTCTCTTCCATCTTGGTTCTGACACCATGACATGTTGGTACATGAATTAACAAGTCTTCCTGGGTTCTGTTTAAGTAGCTTTATTCTATACAAACACATCATTGTAGAGGCTTATTGACTATAACTAAGTAACATATACAAACTGTTGTGATCATACATGCTCACTCACTGGCTGCTTCTACAAAATGGTACTAGGGACTGCATGTATCTGGAATTTATACATGCATGCACAGCCTCGCCTGCTTCTTAAAGACATAGCACACACATGTTACACTCTGATATAAACTAGAGTTTTTAAAGAATAGAAAACTCAGGTATCTGGAATGGAAGATGACCTTAATGACATAGGAGGCAGAGTATCTGAAGATGAAAACAACACTGAATTTCTACTGTGACAGAATACCTTATTAATAAATGAAATAGATGACTTGGAGAAGAGATCCAGGAGAAATAACATTTATATTTTTGGACTGTCTGAAAGAAATAGGAGAAAATCTGATCAACTTTCTTACTGCCTGGCTTCCTAAGACTCTGAATTTATCTGAAGCTATGTCGTATGGTGTAGAAAGATTACAGTTTCTACTTGATCAAAAACTAACCCTTCACTGAGATCGGGTATTGTTAAGTTTTTCTCATCTCAAGACAAGCAGCTATACTTAAAACAGCCTGGTCCAAATCTACTATTAAACTCAATGACAAACTAATAAGATTTGATAATGACTATTCCAATGCTGTGATGACCAAAAGGAAATTTTTTTTGCCTGTTATAAAAGAACCTAAGACAATGCAGTTTAAGGTGCATTTGCTCTTTCCTGTTAGGCCCAACATTTTCCTTCCAGATGAAGTTAGAAACTTTGAAGATGCAGACTCTGCACTGTCATTTAAAAAATCTAGACCAAACTGAAGATATGGACTGGAACAATGGTACTTTGAAGAGACAAGTAGAAGTGAATACCTGGAAATCCAATGAGAAGGAAAATAAAATAAAGGACAAATGCTCTTGGCTCTAGTATAACACTGATGTTAACTGTTTTAATAACAGCATTCTTTTTCCATGACAAAGTTTACCAATTCATTTACTGGAGATATAGGTGAAAGGAAGGAAACAAAGTTTCACTTCTCTATAAGGTAAATAAATGTCACTTTTTCTTTTCCTGTATGTATTGCTAAGCTAATATTCTATATTTTATTTTCCATATTAAATATATGCCTTAGCTTAATATGTATTAAGAAATTAACTCTTTAACTAATAATAAGCTTTCTTTACATGTATATCCTGGTTTCATTTCTTTATATATGTGCTTCATATATGTACCACATAAATCCTAATGTGATATCTCATGATAACATAACATAACATAACATAACATAACATAACATAACATAACATAACATAATATAACATAATAGCAAGCTACTCACAGTACACTAAATAAGTGTGATGTGAATGGACTGAATGTTTATGGTGTTTTTAACTTTTAACTCTTAATTCACATGTCATGGTTGATTGGAATATGGGAGGTGTTGCATGTATGAGATTTGGATATGATTTATCTAAGAGATATCAGACTGTTATGCTGTTAATAAGTACTTCTTTGCTAATATAGTGATAAAATGGTGGCTATATGCAGTGTGTATGAAGCTGTTTCCTTTTTTCCAATTTTTCTTTCTTTTTTTTCTTATATAGTCTTATCGGTGATGTTTGGTGCCAGTTTATTTGTTGGAGAAGGGTAGGCAGAGGAGAAATATAGTAGTGAATACAATTTCTTTGTTTTAACACTGAGGATTCACTTTGAAACCTGTCAGTTATTCTTTTATTCTCCTTTCCCTGCTAGAATAGATATACTAAAAAAAAAATAAAAAATAAAAGAGATAGAGAAAAGAAAGAGAGAGAGTGTACCAAATAGTTATAACAAAAAATAAAATCATAATAAGACGTGTTACAGCATAGGTTCTTAAATAGCAGGGAGCAGGTTGATTTTAATCACTTATACAGCCTTCTTAGTGTAACATGAATGAAAGTTGTATACTGACAGAGGTATTTCTGTCTCGCAGGTTCTAGTAGAATGTTTCTTTCCTGCTATTTTTCAAAGGAGACAATTTATAAAGAGATCTTTTTGTGTTTGCATGTGTGTGTGTGTGCGTGTGTGCGTGTGTGTGTGTGTGTGTGTGTGTGTGTGTGTGTGTGTGTGTGTGTGTGTTGTTTTATGCTTGATTTTTAACACACAAATTAAGTACAAAATGGTAATAAGGTATTACTTAACTTGTACTCTGTTACATTTACCTCAAAATTACTATTTTAACACTTGTAAAACTTATATTTCTCTCTTTAAGTTATATAATACATTTCATAGTGCTGTGGCATTATACACAATATAGAATTCATTTCTTCAATTCAACTTTTAGCCTTAGATATTATATTATTCAAATTACATTCTGTGCTATTAATTTAAAGATGGAGGATGATCTTATTTATGTATGTTGATGTCAGCCCCTTGCTTGGCTGGCTCTTTCTGCATATGTGGGCAATATAAATGTATATGTTTATGGCAATGGTTGTGGTGATGATCTGTGTTAGTTTCTGTGTAGCTGTGCTTTTTGACAAGGGAGTGAGAAGCTCAAATGCATGGTAACATTAGAAGATCATGCTCTGAAAGTTAATTGAAAGTCTGATGCATAGTAAAGGAGGGACTAATACGATAGTAATAGCATGTTTTCCACAAAATCAGACAGAAGTACACAGTCATTTTGATAAGTTTGGTGCTTATGTGTCTCTTAAAAAGACTGTAGTGGGTATGTTGCCAACCATATGTTATCCCTTAGTACAAATATAATTATAGGAACATATTATTATTTATTTATTTTAGACATCACAGTTACTCTTTTACTATTTTATATCTCATAGCATGTTCTAGTAAATATAATATCGTATTTATAGAAGAGACACATTTTCAAAGATAATTATATATGCAAGTCCTCACAAACAGACAAAGATTTTTTTAGAGAAGTTTATTTGTTATTGGAGATATCATATGTGTCTGCCATAATATCAAAGCATGTACAGTCTTGTAGTCAGAATTCATTTTAAATAGTTAACTAGTCACATTAACAGTAATATATAATAGCATATTAGTAATATAACTTGATATAAACAATGTTATATGTATTGTCTTTTACCCTTGTTAATCTCTATTTTTTTCAGAACTGAAGGAAATGATTGGATTTATTATAATACTATATAGGCTCTTATAAATAGAACAGAACCAAATGACTACAAGATCTGCTATACTTTACAGTTTATAAGTTTTATAGCAAGCAAATGAGTGTTTACAATCTGAAAATTATGTATATACTAACTCCTTTTAATTTTGTTAAATAAGTTAGACCTTTCATATATCATAACTTTAGAAGTAGAAGAGTGATGCTAGTTACTGATTTGTGGGTAGGTGGTAGTGTTTGAATAGGATTGCTATTCAAACCAGGAGTTTTAAACTCCATGGGGTGAGATGGGAAAGAACAGTGCATGTATAGAAATTTACAAATTGATTCTTTTTTTTTTGGCGTCTACTATTCCTGATAGAATATTTACAGTCAACAACCTCAATTATCTTATACCTAAAGCTGTAATAACAGTTTTTCAGTACCATATTATTTACAAAAGTATGAGGGCATTATACATATCAATTAATGTCAATGTATTAAATAATGGTGGGAAAGTGGTAGTTTATACAAATTTTTAAAAATATTTAATTTCCAAGTTATCTTTTTACAGGAAACACATTTAATAAAAGGAGATTTGGACAGACATAATACTAAACACTATTCTGTATTGACTAGCTCTCATTATAAACAAAAGAGAAGAGGGGTGGCTATTTTATGGAAAAATTCTTTGCCTCCACCTAAAATCTTGAACACGTTTAGTAATGAAAAAGGCATGTTTTGTTCAGTGACTTTAGAGATTCAATGGAAACTATACACTTTTATTAATGTATTTTGAATACCTGGATTGGGAATACAAACAGTTAAACAAATGGTTGGGGGAAATAATACTAATATCAAAGGGAAACATTTTTGCAGGTGACTTTAATTGTATTTTAGCTGAGAAGGATACCAACACTAGCTGTAAAAAGAAGAAACCTGCTTTAGTCAAGGCTTTGATGGAGTTTACTGACCTATATAATATGAGAGATATAAAATGAGTTTTCAGTATCAGACTCACTCTTCTTTGCACACAGTCATGAATATATAGAGTAGATGTTTCAAATGGAATCACTAGTAGAATAGATAACATTAAAGTAGTCTCTTGCCCACTGTCAGATTATAATGCAATAACATTTGAAGTTATATTGAATTGTAGCAATAATATCCCTTAAAAGGATTCTTGCATATATTGCCAATTTGAAAGACTTTAGGGAGGTCTTTAATAAAGAAATTCAAACTTTTATTGAAATTAATCATATAGGTAACGCCTCAGATATTTTTGTATGGGACTCTTTAAAAGCATACCTTTTTGGCAAAATTTCAAGTTGGTATGCACAAAAAAAAGAAACAATGGGACAAAGAATTGATAGATTTACAGGTGAAAATTGATAAGTTATAATTAGATAGTCAAAATGGAAATAATAACAACAGAGGAAATAAATAGCTTAAACGGTAGGCATTTAGAAATGTTACAACATAAAACCTTGATATATTTAGAAAAGATTAAAATAACTAATTATTCCATAAATCCTAAATCCATGAATAAATTGGCTATTAGAACAAATATGAATGTTAAATCTAACCACATAAAAGAATTATATTCCTCCAGTAGTAAAAAGAAGGTTACTGAAATAGAAGATGCTCTGGATGTTTTCTGGTCTCATTTTGACAAGATTAATCAGCACAAACCAACAATCAATACAGAAGATGTAATTCAAACATTTATAAAAAAATATATACTGAAAATAGATTGTCAGAGGATCAAATAAAAATAATTGTTAGGCCTATATCAATGTCTAAACTCAAAATTCAAATTAATAAATTAAAACCCAATAAGGCACCTGGAAATGATGGTATAATACCTGAACTATACAAAATGATGACTAAGGTTGCTTTGGGCATATTACTAGAAGTAATTTCAATAATTAAAGGACTTACAAAGGTACTACCATCCTGGAAATATACCCTAATATCCCCAATTTTAAAACCCGACAAGAACTCAACACAATGTTCTTCATATATACCAAATTCAATATTAAATGTAGATTATAAAAATGTCATGGCAATCTATGCCTCTAGAATAAAACAACTTCTTCCAATGTTGATAAACATTGATCAGACTGGAGTTATAATGAACAGGAACACATATGATAATATCAAGAGAATACTATCTATAAGTGATTAAACTAATAATTAAAAAAAATAACTTTGGTTAGTCTGGATGTCAGTAGTGCATTTAATTCAGTTCATTGGGAATACTTACTATTAGTAATAGAGGAATGTAATTTTCCAAACAATTTCTTACAATTAATCAAACTTCTCTATGAAATCTCCTTTGCATACATTAAGACAGGCTCATATATTTCCAATCAGTCATGTTTACCAAAGGTGCTAAACAGGGTTGTCGCTTGTACCCATTGATTTTTGCTGTAGTTATAAAATCTATTGCAGATTATATAAAATCAAATAAAAACATTAAAGACATACTAATAAATAATGATTTAATCCCCCAAATACAATTATTTGCAGATAATATCCTATTTACTTTTACTGATTGCAGTTCTTCTCTTATTGCAGTATTCCAAGCAATGGAAGTATTCCAGAAGAAATTGGAACTCAGTTTTAATGAGAATAAGACTAAAATACTACCTGTTAATTATAATATTAATAAAAAAGATATGACATTACACAAATACATTGTGAAAGATGGTATAATCACCTTCTTAGGGATAATTGTGTTTGATAATATTAACGATATAACAACCTTTAATTATAATAATAACTTACATTCCATAAAACAAACTCTTAATAAATTGAATATTTTTTTCACTATGGAAGAGAGACTCTCTTTAATTAAAATGATTATCCTTCCTAAAATTATATATATAATACAATATTTATCCCTTCCCTTTTCCAAAAATATAATATAATATAATTCTTTGTGTCTAAGATTTTTATGGTTTCCTAATAAGCCTAGATTGGCTTTAAACCATTACATTAGAGTTTGGACATCTTGTGGTATTGGTCTTCCAGATTTAGAATTATATTCCTCATCCTCAATTGTTAAGACAATAATTTCTTGGTTAGATAACAATTATAATGCCAAATGGAAAGATATTTAGGGAGGTATTTGGTGTAAATCTAATAATTTAACAAAATCATATCATACTTAAATAGCTACTAATAAATGTCATTGGTTAGTCAAAGACTATTTTATAGAAAAGAAAAACAAACCAATTAACTCTTATTATATTAATATGATAATAACCTCCTTAAAATGTCATTTTTCAGAAACCCTGGATGTAAAGCATGGATTTTCTTTGCATTTCCAATTGCCTATACTCAAAATACTATTAATGCATTTGATGCAATTACAACAACTACATTTAAAGACAAAAACCTGTTATACTGGTATTGATTGCTAGACAATGTGAAGTTACAAAATGTTGACCATATCATTAATAAATTTGAATTAAGCAAAGAAATGTGGTTAGAAATTCAAAATTATAGATATTTATTTGAATATAAGATTAATCTAATGGAACCAATAGTTAGCAATTCGTTCCCCACATTCATTGGTTTACTCATTATTCTAATGCACTAAAATATAATTGGATAAGGACATATATCTAAAATATAAGATACTTGAGAAATCAACAGTATGTCACAGAGAAAGCTAGTGGGATTATTTTAGACTTGTTAATAATAACGCCCCAAGTGAAAATAATAAAAAACCTAATACTGGGATCTTCAAAACAAACTATTTCTTCACTAAGGTGGAGGATATTCTCATGGAAGATCTTACACAGAACCTTTGTCCCACCACATAAAGTTGAAGTGCTGTATAATAAAGACATAAGATGCTGGAGATATAAACTAAAGGTTAAAGTTGACTGGCAGCATATGTTTTATGATTGTATAAAACTTAAAAAGATATTGGGAGAATATGATCCTCTTTTATGGAGTATCTTAGCATTAGCTAGAAAAGACATCACCAAGAACTGGAATAATCAAACTACTCCTACTATGAAGGAATTTGTACACTTGGTAACTGAAGTTTCTCATCTTGAACTTGTCATGATCAAGAGAAGAACATCTAGAATCACCTCTTCATATAATATATGGTTGAAATTCAAAGAACTGCTAGATAAATAGACTTTAATAATTAACTAACAACTACTCTTACCACATTTCTTTTTCTGTTTAAAAAGCTTTGCTTTATAGTAGACAACATTGTAAATAGTTATTTTAGCTGTTGTTTATTATTGTTCTATTAGATATGTATATTTGTTTTATAATATCCCCCCTTCCCCCCCAAAGGAGCAAATGCCTATCCCAACTGAATGTAACCTCCCTGACATCACAGATGCACAGGTGAAAGCTGCCCTCTCTAAAGCAAAAAACACAGCATCTATGGGACCGGACGGTGTCCCAGGCTGTGTCTTACATGAGCTCCAAGAAGAACTGAACCCTCACATTAAGTCACTGTTCAAACTTAGCCTTACTACAGGATATGTACCCAAAGAATGGCGTACAGCTACAGTGGTCCCACTCCACAAAGGTGGTGCCACAACGGACACCGGAAACTATCACCCCATAAGCCTGACTAGTCTGGTCTGTAAAGCTATGGAGCATATTATCATGAAACTCATAAACAAAGACTTTGGGAGCCTCCAGACACTGGACCCTACCCAATTCAGCATTGTTAAGGGCAGATCTTGCCTCTTAAACCTAGTTGATTTCTTTGAAACAGTTACCAAAGCCATAGATGAGGGCAAGGTAGTCCACACAGCCTACCTGGACCTCGCAAAAGCCTTCGACACAATACCCCACTCTGGCATCATAAATAAGCTTACCAGCTTAAATATCAACCCCTATATCACAAGATGGGTTGCAAACTGGCTCAGAGATAGAACCCACATGGTCAGAATCGCAGGTGCCATGTCCGAATCCAAACCAGTTACAAGTGGTGTCCCACAGGACTCAGTTCTGGGACCTCTCTTGTTCGGTATATACTTCTCTGAGGTTCAGGCTAACATGGGGGGATTATGGCTGACAAAGTTTGCAGATGACTGCAAACTGGGGGCCATAATTGAATCTCCAGCTGACAAAAGCATCCTCCAAAAGGGTCTCACAGAGACGGATGCTTGGTGCCAGAGCCACGGCCTCAAGCTAAATGCTAAAAAGTGCATAGTCATCCCCTTTGGGAAAAACAAGGTGCCCACAAATTGCCACATAGGTGGTAATCCATTAAGTACAGAAGAAGTAATTAGAGATTTGGGGACCAACGTAGATAGTAATCTCCCCTTTGATAAATACATTGCCAAAGTGGTTAGAAAGACCTTCTATATAGCCCACCTTATCACGAAAGGGTTCGCATTTAGATCAAGAGAGGTCATTGTGCCCCTCTACTCTTCACTCATCAGGCCCACAATTGAATACAATGCCCCTTTTGGGATGTACCTTACCCGACACCTGCAGCAACTAGAGAGACCCCAAAAGTACCTCACCAAGAGGATCATGGGCTACAAACAGATGTCCTATGCAGCTCGACTAAAGAAACTCCAGCTCTACTCAGTTGCTTACAGCCTACTCAGAGGCGATCTATGCCTGATGTACAAAGCCCTGTCAAACCCAGAATTAATGGACATGCTCCACCTCAAAAAATCCAAGTCCCTTAGAGCTACACGCTCCAGGGACCTAAACCTCAGCACAAAAATAAATAGGACATGCTGAAGGGACAGATTCATTTCCCAGAGGCTCCCCTCACTCTGGAATAGAATCCCAATTCATGTTAGATATAGCCCCTCGCTGACCCTCTTCAAGTGAAATCTGGATGTTTGGATGGGAAATCACAAATTCACCCCTGGGATCTCTTCTGTGTCCCTGCTAGACAGAGGCACAGTAAATTAATCTTAAAAGGGTACCTTCTGTGACCTACTTTACAGAGGCACAGTAGGCTAATCTAATAGGGAGGCGGAAGCCAAATACACTCTGGCTAGGCTTATAAATGCCCTAGGGCAGATGGCCTAGTATCTACCTATGAACCTATGAACCTATTATCATATATTAATGTTTTGTTAAACTTTTCAATAAAAATGACTGACAAAAAAGTAAAATGACTGACAAAAAGGTAAAGTGCAATATTGTCAAATTTGGTAGACAGCTCCTCCTACTGCCATGCAACATAGACAGTATAGCACTTCAAAATGTGAATGTTGTTAAGGACCTTGGCATATGGGTTCATAATTCCCTCTCCTTTGATCATTATGTGATAACATTAATCAATATATCCTTGTACTTAGTACAACTAATTGCCAAAGGAATACCATCCATATCTAAAGAAATCATTGTCCCTTTATAATCAACATTGACTAGGCAAATTATTAAGCAATAACCCATGCCTGGATGTGGGTAATGCTGGATTTACCCACGGTTGGTGTGGTTTGGTAATGAGGGTGAAGCCCGAGTGGCCAAACAGAGAAAACCGTGGGTAAATCCAGCATTACCCACACCCAGAAGTGGGTTATTGCTATTATACAATGACATTATTTAAGAAAAAAAATACTTACTTTTCTTAAATAATGGCATTGTATAATGCCTCCGTGCTGTCCTTCCACAGCTGTCTGGTATTCTGCGGCAGTTCTGATGTACTGCGCATGCGTATGCTTACGCAGTACATCAGAGCTGTGGAGAACGGAGAAAGCAAGATCTCTGTTGCTTTTTAGAAAGTGTCTCGCTATGTTAAAGGGCTTTAAAAAAAAGCAACAGAGATCTTCCTTTCCCCGTTGCTTTTTTTTAAAGCTGTCTCGCTATGTTAAACCCATTTAACATAGTGAGACAGCTTTAAAAAAAGCAACGGAGAAAGGAAGATCTCCGTTGCTTTTTTTAAGCTATCTCGCTATGTTAAACTCCTTTAACATAGCAAGACACTTTCTAAAAAGCAATGGAGATCTTGCGTTCTCCGTTGCTGTAACAAAAAAAAAAAAAGACTTATACTAATGAAAAAAGTCCGGGTGACCAGACCTTTTTCCATTAGTATAAGCCTGATTTACAATGGTCACGCTGACCAATCAGCGTGCACGTTTTGGAATATTAATGGGGGGTCATTGTATAATTGAATATAATCTATCCTTTGGGATGTATCTCATTTATTTATTTATTTTGTTTTGCATTTGTTAACTGGGGTTGTCTGACTGGGCCAGTGGCCCTTTTTCATTGGAGGCCTGGGGAGCAAAGCTCCTTTACAAAGAGAAAAAGAAAAAGACATTGCAAACAATACAATGCCAGAAAACATATTATAGACAATACAATACAAGAAATAGTTAACCAATTTAAAATATGAAAACTTAGGTAAATTGGGTAGTACAAAACCAATAAATGACTAAAAATTATCTAAATAAAGAATATCTAAATTAAACAGTATCACACTAAGAAGTATCTAACTAAGAATAACTAACTAATAAACTGACAAATTAACTAGTATGAAATAGGTTGTGCCATCATGGAGAAATGTGTGTTTCGTAGGTAAATATTATGGCATTGGTGGTAATTATTTAAGAGATGCATGTGTTGCATAAAAAAAAAACAAGAATTAGTTTGTAATTGCTTGGTCTGAACAGTGATAGTTAGGGCAGTATTGAAATAAAGTACAAGAAGGAGGTAATATGATGCACAATAAGAGGCTTGTGATAGGTAGATAGGGCTAAGATGGAGCTTAAGGTAGGTAGAGAGAAACTGGAATATAGTGAAAGGGGAGATGGATTGGAAGTCAGAATATATTAAGGGAAGAGATATTACGGTTGTAAGAGTAAGGAAGGACAAAAACTTCAACCTGGGTTAGTGCAGGAGCAAAGCCAGTTGTTAGGTGTTCCTTAAGCAGTAGTTACATTTGGATGTGTTGCTAGAATTTAGTATTGTCTGAGGCATGGAATTCCAGGACTTGAATATTTGGCAGGAGAATAGAGAGTTGCCGTAATAATTATTAGGCTTAGTTGTTTTGAGTAGTAATTTGTTGGAGGATCTTAGTGGCCTGTTGTTTGAGTAGGGCTTTACTAAACTCTTGAGTGAGGGACAGTTTTCTGGGTGGTGGAAGATGGAATGAACGAAAGTTAGCTGGTTGAGGAATAGGAGATGAGGTAGTTTGATCCAATTTAGTTTACGAAGTGCTGTGCAGTGATGCGATCTGTAAGTGAGGTTAGTAGCAAATATTGCCATTTTGTTATAACAGGACTCTAGTTTCATTAAATCTGCTTTTTTTGAGATTGGTAAATATTGGTGAGGCATAAGAAGGGTAGAGAGAAGATGGGTCCTAACTATAGAATGTCTAGTGGTGTCGGTTAGGCATGGCTTGACTCGTTAAAGTGCACCTAGGTTAATGTGCACCTTTTTGACAGTTAGGGTGAGGTGTTTGTCAAATTTTAGGTTGTTGTCTATTGTGACTCCAAGGAGTTTGTTGTGTTGGACAGGTTCACTTTTAGTTTTATTAGCTCAGTAGATGGTGAAAGAGGGAGAGTTATCAGACATTTTACTATTAATAAGGAGCATAAGTTTTGTTTTATTTGGGCTGAGTATGAGATGAGTGTCAATGAAGTATTTTTCAATGTCCTGGAAAGAAAGTTAGGTTGTTTATAGGAATTCTGATACAGAGGGAGCTGAACATATGACAGAGGAGTTGTCAGTGTATTGAATGATGGTTGCATGCTGGATGGCAGTTCCGCGTCTGATGTTCTTCGTGTTTCACTGTTGCAGTCAATACATTTGGGTAATCTGCTGGCAGGTTGCCCTCAGTCGGCCTGATTAACAAAGTCTTAGGTCCTGTGACGGTTGCTGTCCCTTCTTCCATGACGTCAGGTCGTCAGGGGTATAAAACATGCAGCCGACGCCATTACATCAGTCTTTCTTGCTGCGCAGTGCCCGAAGCAGAAACAATTCGCAAGTGCCGGTTGGCCGACCCCTGAAATTTTCGTTTTTGAGTTTCAGACCCGAAGTCTTCAACTAAAAGCTAAGTACCCCATTGGGGAAACTTTTTCTTGCTCCTTACCAATGTCAGTAAAAGTTAATAATTGCATTACTTGTGGGAAGCAAATACTTAACTGAGATGCTTCACAAGGGCCTATCTTTTTCTTCTATAAAAATCCATGCTTCTGCCATTTCAGCTCATTACAACACAGAACCTCCCCTCTTCTCTCACCCTCTGCTAAAGCAGTATCTCAGAGGGGCCAAAAATGTAAGACCTCCCAGGAGAGCACCAACTCCTGCACAGGACCTCAATTTTGTTTTGGAAAAAACTCACTCTCCCTCCTTTTGAGTCAGCTGCTACTGCGGAACTAAAATTTCTCTCTTGGAAAACAGCTTTCATTTTAGTAGTCACTTCAGCTAGAAGGATTTCAGAATTACAGGCTCTTATGGCAGTGGAGCCTTTCATTATTTTTCATCCGGACAGGGTGGCTCTCAGGACCAATCCATCTTTTATGCCTAAGGTGGTATCCAGTGTGGCTCTTAATCAGACCATTCATCTGCCAACTTTCTTTCCCAATCCACAGAAGAAGGGTGAGCGGATTCTGCTTTCATTGGATGTACACAGACAACTCAGATTCTACTTAAACAGGACAAAATCTCTAAGAAAATCTGAACAACTATTGGTGGCATTTGCTGCAGCGGCAGAGGGAAAGGCTATTTCAAAGCAGACTATTTCCAAATGGATAAGCCATTGTATTCATTTCTGCTATATGCACTATGGTAAACCTGTCCCCAAGGGGATCAGATCTCATTCCATCAGGGCTGCATCTACTTCTGCAGCCTTTCTCAGAGGGGTTCCTACCAGAGACATTCTAGAAGCTGCTACCTGGAGCTCAGTTCACACGTTCACCAAACATTACCATTTACCTCTCTTCTCTAAATCCAGAGCTGGCTTTGCCACTGCTGTCCTGCAGGGCCTTATAGCTGCTCCTAATGCTATATAAATCCATCCTCCCAACCATAGCTTTGGGATTCTACCGAAATGTAATGACTGCAACAGAGAAACATGAAGAACATAGTACAGTTGTATACACTTACCATAAATGTAGATGTTTGAGTGTATTCACTGTTGCAGTCCTAATTACCCACCCTCCAGCCCCCTGTTTTTCTCTTACTATACCTCTCCTTTCTTTTACTATGCTTAAAAGCCTTTTTGGTGTATTTGCTTTTGTTTGGAGGTATATTTTTTGTGTTTTAAATTATATATATATATATATATATATATATATATATATATATATATATATATATATATATTGCTCCTCATTTGGGGGGCACCCGACATCTGGGGCAAGAAAAACTGATGTAATGGCATTGGCTGCATATTTTATACCCGTGACGACCTGACTTCATGGAAGAAGGGACAGCAACCGGCGCAGGACCCTAGACTTTGTTAATCAGGCCGACTGAGGGCAACCTGCCAGCAGATTACCCAAATGTAATGGCTGCAACAGTGAATACACTCGAACATCTACATTTATGGCAAGTGTACACAACTGTACTTTAGTGAATATGGTGAAGAGCAATGGACCGAGAATTGAGCCTTGAGGTACACACACTGAATCTGGTAATAGGGTGGAGGGTTTATTTTGCCATTTGACTACCTGTTGGCATTCTGTTAAGTTGTTGAGAAGCCAGAAGAGGGCTGGCTGGGTTAAGTTTAAGGAAGCTAGCTCATTAAGGAGCTTTTGGTGTGATCCTGTATCAAAGGTATGAGACATATCAAGAAAGATAGTAGAGACGAGCTGGTTGTCATTTCTAAGCTGGGTGACTGAGTTTGTTAAACTAACAAGGGCAGTGGTTGTACTGTGTTTAGGTCTAAAACCATGTTGAGGTGCAGATATGATATAATTAGTAGGTCATTGAGAAGTTCTCTGTGTATGCATTTTAAAGAATCTTGGCTATGGGAGGGAGGATGGCAATTGGACTGTAGCTTGAGAACTCAGTGGAGGTGCCATCTTTGTGGAGAGGGATGATATAGGAAATTTTCCAGAGTTTGGAGATGTACTGCTCAGTAATGGAATGGTTTATTAGGAGGGATGTAGGGTAGGAGATGGCATCTGCTGCTAGTTTTAGAAATTCAATGAGGAGTTGGTCAGCTGAGGAGGAGGAGGAGGAGGAGGAGGAGAGCTTAAGTTTGGTTAGATATTATTTGATAGTATTAGTTTGGATTGGCTTGATTGTAAAGGAGATGGAGGATCTGCCTAGATCAATAGGCATGGACTGGGAGGGTTTGCAGTTGTTTCTTACTAGGGAGAGTATGGAATTGATAAAGTATGAATTAAATTGTGAGCCAATGCTATCTTTGGAGTTTGTTTCATTTGCAGATGGGGTTGCGTTCTGTCCAGGCGTAAGTAGTTGTCTGATGGCTCCCCAGAATTTCTGAGGATTGTTTTTGTTGCATTGTTGCATAATATAGGTTTTTGTCATGCCTAATTTGTTTTTTGACCAGGTTGCATAATTGACAGTAGGTGAGAAGGGAGTCTTGATTTTTGGTCTTCTACTATAGGGACCATGCTCTGTCTCTCTGTTTGAGGAACTGCTTGGTGTTGTTGGTAAGCCATGGTATGTGCTTGGAGTTAGGACAGGTCTTTCTAAGGGGAGCTAGGTTGTTTAGCATATTGAGGAATTTGTCATTGAAATATTCAATAGCTAGATCAAGGTGCAGGTCTTTTAGAGAGGACTAGTCACATTGTTGTAGAAGAGATTTGTAGATTTCAGGGGAGAATTGTCTTTTGTTGTGAACAAATTTGTAAATGATATTTTTAATAGGGCAAATGCAGTACCAAATTAGCTAAGTGGGTAGATAATCACTTAGGCTATCAGAGACAGCCAGACTGGAGACAGATGGAAGGGTTTTTTGTGAGTGTCCAGTCTAGGATTGATTCCTTTTTGCTATGCTTTATAAATCTGGTAAGGGATTGTATAATTTGACAGAAACCATGGGGGTTAATAAAATTAGAGGGATTATCTGATGAGCAGGTGGACCAGTCCATGTTAAAATCTTCCATTATTATTGTTTTTTGACTAAAGGTTGAGGCACATCAACAAAGGAGGTATTCAATAATGGCTGGGTTGTTACCTGGGTGTATATAGATAGCTATTATAATGATGCATTTGTTAGAATTTAGTTGAAGGTGGGTGATTAGGATTTCTGAATTGAAGAGCTCAGGGGGATTGACTTGAAGTCTTTCTAGTTTTATAATATTTTTATATATTGTAGCTATGCCTCTGCCTTGTTTATGTGTCCTATCATGTCAATGGATGTTATAAATATGGGTTAGGATTTCACTATCTGGTATGTCAGGTTTTAGCCATGTTTCTCTTAGGACAGCTAATTCAGGGGAGTAATAGTTAATAGTTGCACAAAACCCATGACTTTTGTTTAGGATGCTTCTTAGGTTCATGTTTAATATTAAGAGATCAGAGTTCCTATGTGGGAGATAAGGGATATTTAGGGAGTAAGTGAGTTTAGAGTGTGAAGAGTATGGGTTGAGGTCCTGGATTAGGATGTATGTCACTACTTAGTTTGATCAGAGTGGAGTTGACTAGAAATACGTGTGTGAGTTCGTTAACTAGTTTAATATATTTGTGCAGAAAATGTGGGGCTAATTGTGAGTGTGCATATTTAAATGAGAATAGGTCTGTGTTGGAGCTGTTGTAAAGGTATGGAGATATAATGATGTTTAAAGGAGTATAGGGTGGGGTGTTGAGTGGGTTAGTGGGGGGGTGGATAGTTATGACATGCTGAGTTTGACAGCAAGTAAGGAGGTAAGAGGTTATTAGCACAATAAATAGGATGAGGTGTTGGACAACTTTGTGTTTGTATATAATTTGGGGTTAAGTGTTGTGTTGATGAACGGTGTAGGGTGTAGCTAGTACACAGACAATTTGTATCTCTCTGAATGGGATATGGAGGTATGTGTCCCTCACCCCACTTCACTCAGGTCTACAGTTTTCTTCATGGAGATGTAACTTAAATTTTTTACAGCCTGTATATGCAGTCAAATTCTAACTGATGGTACATTACACCAATGCAGTCATATAAATATTGAATTTATGTGGTATTATGAAAGTTTAATTGGATGTTAATATTAAAAAAAAATAAATATATATATATATATATATATATATATATATATATATATATATATTTATATATATGTGTGTGTGTGTTTTATTGCTGCCTTTGTTGCATCTATGGCTGCGATAAGACTTATTAAAAATGGATTTTAAATAACTCTGCTAATGTTACATATAGCTAATATATACACTACTCTTTGCATGAGAATAGGATTTATTTTATATACCTAATATTATGCTGATAAATTATTATATTGTATGAAGTCACTTTTGTAACAACTGTTAACAAATTACTATATTGTCAGTCCCAGAACCGACAGGTTGTGTGTGTAGCAGATGGCAGCATAACATACCTCATGGCAACACACCCTGGAAGTGTCCATGATGCTGCCATATACAGGGAAACTGGACGGAGGACCACATTCCAGCAAGGTGAAATACCTGAGGGACTACTGTTGGTTAAGTACAGGAACACAGCTACAGTGTAAGCTAAGGATATCCCTACCAACAATATCCATGCTAATGACATGTGCGTTTACTCCATAGAACAGGTGACTGTGGTTATCCACTTGAGCTGTGGCTAATGACCCTGTACTGTGAACTAACCAACCCTGCAGAGGATGATCTGAAGAAGGCTTAAGAAGCCAAAAGTGCTTATCTCAGCTGGGAATTTTGTGTGCTTTTAACATTTTTTTGTTTTTTTTTTAATAAAGAGTACTTTTATCACAGTAACACAGTGCAAGCTCGTGGTGGTGTACCTTGAAGACTTTCCTACTTTAACCCTGCACAGGAGGCCTACAATAGAGTGCACACAACAACACTGAAACACCTTACAGCATGTGTTTGGTGTGCTGAAGGCTAGGTTTAGATGTCTGGACAAGTCTGGAGGTGCACTGCAATACACCTGAGAAGGCAGGTCAGATGATAACAGTGCACAACATGCTGACCAGAGCATATGGTGGACTACCACCTGCAGGTATAGATGAACTGCCCCAAGAACTATTGATGGCTGAAGATGACATTCTGCAGGTGTCAGAGTAGGAGCAGGAGGACAGTCACGACAAGCCATCATGTACATGACTAGACAGATTAAACAATAATATTCAGCTGTTGCCCACCCATAGCAGCACTGATTGCATCTAATGGCAAGAACCTGCTAGACGTGCACACTGGGCATCAGACATATTTATTTATTTATTTATGTGACATTTGTTTACTGGGGTAGTCTGACTGGGTCTACAGAACCCATTTTCAGCAGAGGCCCGGGGAGAAAAGCTCCACATACAGTACAATACAAATACAGTATAATCCAATCCAATACAAATGACATTACAAATACTATACAAAAATAGGTTGAAATAACATAAACTATGCTACAAGATATTACAATATAGACTACACACCTAGACAGTTCTTTAGAGTTAAAACATTATAGACAATAAAAGTAATTCTCACCATATACATAGCCTATGAGTAGATAGTGTCCATAAATAGTATGTAGGTATTACAATGTATGGAATTGACTGTTATAGTACATGAAAAAATAGAATATTGGTTTCAGTTAGGAAAATAATAGCCAGAAACTTAGTGATGCAGAAAGATAGTGAGAGAGTTAAGAAGAATAGAGGCATTACAGTCTGAGCAGTAGTTTAAGGATACGGTATAGAAACAGAGAAGGAGTTAGGAATGCCTTAGGATCTTGCAGACTATGAGAGAGTGAAATGTGACAGAAGAGGACGATGAGGCTAGTGTGGAAGAAGAGGAAGAGCTGAGCATTAGGCAGGCTTTATGGAGGAGCAGCACCATGTATTTTTGAGATTATTTTTTAAAGAGGCTTTGAAATGGGTTAGGCCAGGCATAGACCTGGTAGCTAGAGGTAGTGAATTCCATAGTATAGAGACAGAGTATGAATACAGAGAGTGACCTAGTTTTCTTGTAGGTTTTGAGATAGCTGAGAGATTTTTTTTCTTCTGATCATAGGGATCGATTTGGTATGTAAGGTGTGACTAGATTGGCTAGTGCAGGGCAGGCAGTAGGCTTGAAAATAAGGTTGTGCAAGGTGGATAACTGAATAAAGGCAAGTTGGCTGGGGAGTTCAAGCAAATTTAATTCTAGTCACAGCTTACAGTGCATAGCAACATAATCATAACATATAGCATTATAAACATATACAAATCTATCACAACAGGGATCATCAGCTCAGGGCACAACTGACACAGGTATGCATACAGACTCAGATTGCTGTATCAGTGTATGGCACACAATAAGGGACACACATCAGTGCAACACATTCCAATCTCTCCACCAAAAGCCGCAAATAGGTTAACAGTGCATGACATGATACTGACCTGTAGTTAATATCACACATCAGATATATCTCTGTAAAGTTTGGATAAAGTAATGTAATAAATGGAGTCAGCTATGTTTAGTAAAACTGTTGAACTCAGTGGCATCAGACTTATCAATGAGCACAGATAGATGACATTGTCAGTGTTCTGCACAGCAATCATCATCATCACAATGGGATGAGAATGAAACTACAGGGCAGAGTGGATCAACTGACTGTGTTACTCTAATGCAGTCTAGGGTGCTTGTGCTCACAGTTCACACAGCAGTCTGGTCTACCCCTACCACATATGGAAACACTTGGTGTAGTTTGCTCCACAGTGGAGACTGATGGGGTGATGCCAGCATGTGGAGATAAAGAGCATGACTGCAACTTAACTGTCTGTTCATGACTGCTGGGTTCACAACAGATGGGCCAGCAGTGGAAGTGTGTGCAGGTTGGAGCATAGGCATTGATGCCCAATGGACAAGGTTGTTTTTCTGCTGAAAGAGGGCCTGCTTCTCCCATGTGGCAATCAGCTAAGCACAGTCAGGGCATGTAGAACCCTGTTTGTACTATGGCACTGCTGTAGTACTTTAGATGGCAGGGATTCTATTGACCATGCCATAGGCAGCATACTTTCATTCTTTGAAGCCAGTGATGCCATCACCTCACTGTGTCTGTGTTCCAGTCCTTCATGCAGCACACCCAGCTGGTGTACAACATGATCTGTGGCACAGGCGAATGCATGGATGTCAGATCTATGATGTTGCTGGGAAAGTGCATTTGCCTGTAGGAGTAGATGGACACTGTCTGACACCTGTCCCTGCACACCAGCTACATGCTTGAATCTACTGTGATGGCCAGTATCAGTGTGTTGTGGGGAACTGTCAACATCAGCAGCAGTCTCAACATGGGTCTGTTGCCCACAGGTCTCATCCTATTCACCATCGGATGTCCCCTCATTGTCAGAATAGCTGGACAAGTTTCCCTCCACATCTGAGGTTACAGCTGCATCCACATGACTGTCACCATTTTGGCTGGACTGTATCACAATGTCCCTGTCCTGGTTTAATTTCTCCAAATCTTTTGTGTTTCTCATACCATGATGGGAATGGACACCATTTCTAAGTCAAAGTATAATTGTATGATTAAAGTTAATGAAATTATTATTGTTTCAATCTTTGATGTTAGCCAAAAGTGTTATTCACAGCATCTACAATGTGCCCAGAACTGACTCATGCAATTTCAATGATCAATGTTACTTTTGTCATCTTTTCATGGACTACTATATCTGGTTTTCTCATATCTTTTTTTTGAACTGTTGGTAATGGGTGATCCCATGTGATATAAACCTTATCATTCACTATAATGCTTTGTGATTCATGTTTCAAATGCTTCTCAGCTACTTCTGTATTGTAATGTTTGCACAATCCCCAGTGCAACAGTCTTGCCAAATTATAATGTCTTTCAGTATACAGACCCTCTGCCATTAGTGCATCACACCCACCAACATGTGCGACTGTTTTCAGTTCTGTTTTACAGAACCTACATTTATCTGTTTCTCCCACATGTTCAAAGTACTTTGTAAATAAATGTGTAGGTAGCCCACTGTCCTGGGCCACTAATGTTAACTTTTCATGTTTTGGTTTAAATTCACCTCTCCTTAACCATTCCTGTGTCAGATCCTGATCAACATGAGGTTGTTCCAGGAGTTTTCTGTACTTGCAAATATATTTATGCCTTTTCCACATTTCTTGCCTTCTCATCCAATCCTTCTTATAGCGTTTCTTTTGTTTTTTTAACACATTCAATTGCTGCCTGATTTTTGTCTACTCCTGGTTTGGTTTCTATTCCTGATTGACACCAATACGCTTCTGCTAAACTAAGTAGGGAAGTCATTTTAGATTTATTCTCTTCATGTTTCAAATTTTTCACTATGTTTGAATTTGATTAGGTCAGCAGATACGTATGCAGTCCTACGATTACAGATCTATACATGTAATCGGTTTCAAGGAGACTCATACCTCCTTCAAAATCAGGTATATATAATCTTGGTATACACTGAGTTTTACACATCATTTGATGAGCGTGAAGTATTTTTCTGTCTAACTGATCCAATACCCTTTGGGGCTAGTCAATCACTTTAAAACTGTAAGTAAGGACAGGAAGAGCAAATTGGTTTGTAGCCTGGAATTTGTTCCTAGATGTCAGGGCTGTTTCAGTAATAATTTTAGTCTTAAATATTTTTTATTAAGTTTTGTGAACATTCATGTTTTATTCTTGACCCTTCATCAATTCCCAAATATTTATACACTTCCTCATGCTCAAGTTCCTTTATATGACATTCCTGTCACAGACTGATATTTTCTTGGTACTGCAGATCTCTTGCTTTAAATGTTGCATTTATACATTTATCAAGACCAAATGACATTCTTATACCATCTGAGAAAGTTTTGAGGACTTCTAGTTGTGTTTCAGCTCCTCATCTGATGAAATACATTTTTAAATCATACACAAAAAGAAGCTGAGAAGTCTTTACTCTTTGTTGTTTTCTGGCAGCTAAATTGTAGCCATGACCTAATCTGTTAAGTAGACAGCTGAATGGGTTAAGGGCAAGACAAAAGAGCAGCGGTGACAAAAAGTAACCATGGAATATACCCCTTTGAATTTTTATCCTTGGGACAATAATTTGTCCTTTATCATGGCTTAGCTGCAGAGTAGTTTGCCACTGTTTCATGGTCACTCTAATGTAACCGATCAATGTAGGGTATGTCTTTTACATTTGTAAGCACTTCTTTATCCATGAATATGGGATGCTGACACATGCTTTTTTGTAATCTATCCATGCCATACTTAGATTCTTCCTCTTTTTACAATTCTCCATTATGACTTTATTTAACAATAAATGATCCTTTGTTCCATATGACTTTCTTTTGTTAACCTTGTGTGCTGCCTTGTGTGCCAGGGGCCATGCAACCACACTGAGACATATCAGATCCCACATCATGATCATTGGATGTGCTAATGGAGGATGCAAGCATTTGATATGCTAAAAAAAGAGACAGATGACACAGATCAGGACAATGTGCTGACATCACATGCTGGATATTATTAAAGACATGTGACACATATATCTCACTGCAATGTTACACATAATACTGACTTACCATTAGATCTTGTCTGTGTACAGGTCACATGATCTACAGCGAGTTGACAATTAGGTTACATAGCCAACATACATGACATATTTCATGAATAAAAGCAAAACACAGTCTTGACACATTGTTGTGGGAAGATGGTGCGGTAGAAAAATGAACTTCAACTATTGTAGGGAAACAAAGTCAGCATTATTAGTCACATCATTGCCACCATGAATTATTCAATCAACGTTAAGACATAAAGTAGGTTTTACATAGACATGTCATTTGATTGTACACAGTCTGTCCTATGAATGGGTAGAAGGACACCATATTAATGGAGGACAACAGTAGGAGTAACAGCAGTGACAGGTATGAACACCATATTAATGGAGGACAACAGTAGGAGTAACAGCAGTGACAGGTATGAACACCATATTAATGGAGGACAACAGTAGGAGTAACAGCAATGACAGGTATGAACACCATATTCATGGAGGACAACAGTAGGAGTAACAGCAATGACAGGTATGACCACCATATTCATGGAGGACAACAGTAGGAGTAACAGCAATGACAGGTATGAACACCATATTAATGGAGGACAACAGTAGGAGTAACAGCAATGACAGGTATGAACACCATATTAATGGAGGACAACAGTAGGAGTAACAGCAATGACATGTATGAACACCATATTAATGGAGGACAACAGTAGGAGTAACAGCAATGACATGTATGAACACCATATTAATGGAGGACAACAGTAGGAGTAACAGCAATGACAGGCATGAACACCATATTCATGGAGGACAACAGCAGGAGTAACAGCAATGACATGTATGAACACCATATTCATGGAGGACAACAGTAGGAGTAACAGCAATGACAGGTATGAACACCATATTAATGGAGGACAACAGTAGGAGTAACAGCAATGACATGTATGAACACCATATTAATGGAGGACAACAGTAGGAGTAACAGCAATGGCAGGTATGAACACCATATTCATGGAGGACAACAGTAGGAGTAACAGCAATGACAGGTATGAACACCATATTCATGGAGGACAACAGTAGGAGTAACAGCAACATATTGATGCAAACTATGAACCCATATTGTGGTAACATACAGTGGTCTAACTGTAACACCTGCATGGTATGGTCCCCACTGGATGTACCTATATTCATGTCAGGACAATAGTAATATGACAGTAAACAACAGGTATGAACACCATATTCATGGAGGACAACAGTAGGAGGCAATGACAGGTAGTGGTCACAGTAACACTGTATGGAGACACTCACCTGTCATTCCCTGGTGTTGTCCAGAAGTTGATGGACCTGTGAATATTAATGCAGACAGCATTACATATGTTGGTTGCACTGTTCCATGTGTATTGCACTTGTATTGCTGCATATCATTATACTTAAATTGATCATTATCACCCTGTGTGAATATGTGTGCATGATTCAAGTCTGCTGCTGTAAATCCACAGCAGTATGGGATGAACTGCTCTATAGTCATCCATGCCATGCAAAGTAAGACATACATGTTTGGCCTGGAACTCGTGCTTCTATCCCACCCTCGGTATGTGTCACTCCTTATGCAGGAAGACAAGAAAATATTGTGATCTCATTGGGGGGGTGGTCAATGGTGGGCAACCACCGGTGGTATCCTTCACTGGGGCTGGGAGGGATGGCCTAATGGTTAAGGTGTTTGCCTTAAAAACACAAGGTGCAGGGTTTGAGTCTCACAAGGGATAATTGGCTAGGCTTACAATGGCTCGCAAGGGCAGTTAGCCTGGTACTAACCTGTGAACCTGTCTCATACTGTTGTAACTTGTTGGATGCACAGAAGATCATGTTAGAGCAGTGTCAGCTGCAGTCCTGATGGGATCTATTGTGACCTCACATTGCATTAATCTTGTTGGCCCACACTTCACTCCTCCATACTGTAATCCCTGCATGTCCAGGGAGTCTATGACCATGTTGTCACAGATCATCTAGTATGATGTAATTTTCCTGTGGTGAGAAACCCTAGGTTTGTTTGCTGTCTTTAAGACAGTGATATTCACTTGCTCATATTCATGTGGGGGCCCAGTTATGAGGATGATTATGCAGACAACTTATGTCACTATAAGCAGTATGCATTCCTGTGCAATGCAAAAGTCTATGAAATACTCACTGAGACATATAGTAATGTGACATATAAAAGTTACAACAATGCCTGCATACATAGCAATTGTCAAAGCAGCATAACTTGTGATATCTGTAGAGGCTGTACTTGGGATTCAAAACCCTTGCTCTATAGCATAATGCCACAGTACTCTGCATGCATTGCACCTTAAAATACTCCACAAGTTATCAGTTGAACAACTTATGGAACATGCTGGAAAACCTCAGTATCTATAAGCAGGCCATAGAGATTACAGATCCTCTTTATGTTGAACCAGTAGTTATAAGCCTTGTGTCGAAAACCTTCAAGGAATAAATATCCATAATAGCAGAAGGAGTTAATAAGGGTAATGTCAGAATCCCAGGTTTCCATATGTACACCATGGAGTGTATGGAGTTACCCTCAAGGCATATGGATAATCCGTAAATCCCTCTTTATTAATTGTTCACTTTTGCTGTATAAATCTGTCTAAACACTGCATATGGGAAATTAATGCATGTCCTTAATGTAGATGGGAACACCTGTATGCATAAAGGTAAATCAAATAGCACTCCAGTAAATTACAAACATTTGTTTTAAAATACACATTTTCAATTAAAAATAGATCTAAACAGTACATTTGAGAACAAAGAATGTTAACAGAGGTAATATTCTCCAAAACAGAAATGCTAACAGGTGCCAATTTACCTTATCAGCTACCTATTACTCAGGTATAACTGAAATTGTGCCATACATAATTAATGAGGTTCATTAAAAATCCAAGGTTTGGAATCCCATTTGATAACGTCTGTGTAAGTTCTCAAAATTTGGCACATTAACCAATAGCCCACCAAAAAAGAAAAACAAAACATTGCCCATCTGACTTTCCCACTGATTTTCCTATTCCAACATCCCTCTTGTGTGTCCCTCTTCCTCACCCATACTCCACATTTTCTTTTCTATCTCACACTTTCCTTGGGTATGTGCATTACCTGTGGTCCCCATGCAAGTCATGTACCCATTTAACGTTAGCTATGGTGATGTGGCCATGATTGTCCCTCACCTTTGTTGATTTTTTATTAGAAAATTTTTGTATTCCATCGTAATTCATAATGGATAACAAGCATATTTTTATAATAATGGGCTTGTCCTTAAGCTTACTGGAGAGATTCTGTTCTAGATATGTATTTAAGACTGTCAGAATGGTTGAATTGTGAGATTCTTTCCATAACTTTGTTAATGTACATCATACTTTGACAGTGATTTTTCATTACTTATGGATTACTTGGAGATAATATACAGTGTGCCTTTACTATTGAGATACTTTGTTGTTCTCTGAGATATTCAGAAATCACTGTGACACATTTAAATATTACATTGTTAATCACAACTTTGCTGTTGATATCAGTGTAATACACTGGATTCTGTGAACTTTTGAAATACACCCCGTTATTTGAGACTAATTTAACATTTGAAAATCTTTTAAAAATTGTTTTTGTACTGGAAACTTTTTTCACTTCTGGAATATTTTGGTGCTGTTACTGACTTACAGCTGTTGTGAGACTGTGGAATTCTCCATTTAAGGTTTGCAATGTCACATTGCTTTTATTCTTTTATTGATATTTATTGCAAATTGTTTAGCTAACATTTGTTTTCCTTTACATTCTTATTTTAAAATTGCTTTAATTTTGGAGTTTTAACAGCAAGTATTTAGGGCTAGTTGGTAAAAATGTATGTTCTAATCTCTGTTCTAATTACGAAGAAAGGTTAGGTGATGTGTCAAAGGAGCTGAGAAGTATTTGTTATTTAAGGTTAGCAGAAAGGAAAACATTTTAATCTTTTGCAGCTGCCATTGACCTGCTGCTGTCATGAAGCTAAATTTCCCACCTACTCACTTTCTCTCTGTTGGGCTGTTAGACTCAGTGGCTCTGGAATGGCCTGCCTCTTTTCAACACTGATGCAGAAAGCTCCTTCCAGTTTCATCTTGTCAGCTCATACTAGTAAATGCTAAAAGTTCAAACTAAGAAGGCCCTCCTCTTACATTGTTAACGTTTCAGTGTGCTCTCTTTTATATCCTCCCACTGTCTAGTACACACTGCAATATGTAGAGTATTAATCCATTCTCTTCCATCTTACTTTTGAAATTACAAACATCTGGACAAGCCACTCAATCACTGGTAGTTTACAAACCACATCTCAGGAATCAGCTTGAGATTAATGCTTTTGTTTTGCTCCTGGTAAGAGAAGGGGCAAAGAAACATTTTTTTTACTATCCTTCCTAGAGACTACCAACCACTTTTGGGAACCATTGCTATGGTTTTGCTCCTGGTGAGAAAAGGTGCACAGAGACTTTGGTTCCTGCCTGTCTCTGTATGAATATAGTGAACTAGACTTCCCTGACTGGTCTAGTTTTGGATCACTGTATGGCTTTGTTCTCTTGCACTGTGCTGCTGTGTGTGTTATCAGGGGGATCTACCAGGAGAAAGCTACAACAAGACTACAGACCCATAGATCATTTGGGACAAGACTTCTGTTTACCAGAAAGCCCATCACTTGCTTCTTAAGAACAACCTGGGATTAGTGCTTCTGGTGACAGAAAGAGCAAACGGACATTGATGTCTAGCTGAGTATAACTGTGGTGAGACCAGTACTAATAGTAGCCAGGTAATAGATGAATCATGGCTATTTATCTTATTTGGCTTACCTAATGAGTGGCTAAATTAGTGAGATTTTGCTGAAATAAGTTTACATGTTTTTTCTGGTAACAGTAGAAAGTTTCCAGGCTTGTTGAGAGAATTACTTGCTACTGAGGCTAAATTTAAGTACCTTGCTATTGGTTGGCTTGCTGTGCTGAGATTTTTTTCTTGCTCATTTTTGCGTTATCTTCTTCTTCTTTTGTCTTTTGCCAGTTAGGGGTCACCACAGCAGATCACCGTCTGTTCATGAGTGACAGTGGAGTTTTTATGGTGTTGAGTTGCCAGCCCGGTGCCCAACCTTACACAAAAGGCACACACACCCATGCACATTTAGTGTGTCCAATCCACCTACAGCATGTCTTTGGGAGGAAACCGGAGCACCCAGAGGAAACCCACATGACCACAGGGAGGACATGCAGACTCCGCACAGAAGGCACCCCAGCCAAGGATCGAACCGGAGAACTTCTTGCTGTGAGGTGGCAATGCTAACTGCTGCACCACCGTGGCCACCCTTATTTTTGTGTTATAAATAATGCAATTTAGTGTGACTATGCCCATTGTGCAGAGGTGCAGCACATTACACTGTATAGATGCAAACATTTAGAGCCTTAATTTTCTTTACAGAGCCTAGTCTTTCAATTTCAATTGTCTTGTAAATAGCAATTGGGGAAAGAGGCCCTGGTGGTAAGTTTCTCTTTGAATGTAGATATACATTGTTTATTTTAGACAAATAGGTTTGAGCTAAGTGGCATATTGTTCTTTATTTGTAGCTTTAAAATGTTTGTTTTAGACAGATAGCTCAAGAAAATCGACTCCAAACCTCATAGGTCCAACTCCCCCTACAGCCAACATTAGTTAGCATCTGGAACCATTGATTTTTGCTTTACAACCTTCTGTGTAGCTAGCCTGGTTGAGATGAACATACCGAGACAATGTAGTAATTGTCTTATGTTTGCTGACAAGCACCTAATCTTGCCAGTTAAAATGGCAAACACAGTGTGTGAGAAATGTAGTTATATAGTGTTACATGAAGGTACAACAAATGACAAGCAAGTTGTCAGCCACACAATACCATGCTAAACAAGGCTCACAAAGGCCAGACCAAACACATAAATCCTCATATGCAGGAGGTCTTAAAAGTAATTTACTGAAACCACAAAGGCCTCCTTGGGGGTTGGAGGATGACATAATGGTTAAGGTGTTTATCTTAAAGACACAAGGTGCAGGGTTGATTCTCACATGGGGTAACTGGCTAGGCTTCAAATGGCCCAAAAGGGCAGTTAGCCTAGTATTAATCTATGAACCTATGAACCTAAAAGTAACCTTGGAAAAAAAGTACCCCAGCAGTCTCATAAACATACAGCACAGACAGCACCCGCTATGAAACATACATTTAAGAGTCACACTGACTCATTTCAAAAGTCCATAAAGCAAACACCCTCACAATTTGATAGCCTAGTCATAGGTGACTCGATAGTCTGACACACTGATGCACCACTCACAAGGCTGTGAATCAAGAGCGTCACAGTCAATTGCTTATCAAGAGCCAAGATTCATCACATTACACAACCACCCAAGATCCTACACCACAAGTACACATATAACTCAGTCATAGTACATGTGGGTGTAACTGACTTGACACATATGTAAAGAGAGAAATGATGGAGCTCTCGGAATGTGTCAGAGGCTGGTATGAACCAAGCCTGTCTCAACGTTCAACCATCACCAAGAATAATGCCACAGTATGAACAAAAGATTATTGTTTTCAACAACTGCCTTAGCTTCTGCTGTCTTTCAAAGGGGATACAGTGTATATATCAGCCTGGAAGGAGATGGTAGACTATGCTAACTGCTTTGCCAGGGATGGCCTACCTCTCCTCCCAAGGCATTTGAATATTGGCTAAACCCTTGTTCATTCCCCATAATGCCTTTTTAGGCAATGCCAGCACAGGGTTTCAATGCCTATCACACACATTAAGGCCTAATGCATTGACTGCATCTAATACATTAAAGAAAGGCACTTAAGTTGGCTGTGTCTCTATATTCTTAAAAAAAACCCCATTCACCTCCAAACTCATTAGACAAGCTAATGATGTGGAAGTCCTTCATGTCCAGCTTACTATTAACAAAACTCCTTATCATGTCATAGTTAACTATAGGGCTTCCTTTCTTCCTCTATCCACACTTCCTATGTAACTAGTATGGACTCCCTATGTATTAAGCCAAACAACATACACCTAGAAGACTTTAACTACTACTCCATAAACTGGGAGACTTATATATCTTCAAACATGTATACCCAGAAATTTTAGAATTTCATTGATATAAACTGTCTGGACCAGTTAGTCTGTACCCCAGCCAAGAGCAATAAAATCCTAGATTTGGTCCTTACTAGTATGGGACAGCTTTGCATCCACCAATTATAACTGCCTCCATGGTTAAATTAGATCACAAATCAGCCACATTCACTGTAAGACTGAAGCTTGAAGTAACTTCAATGCATAAATATTCAGAAATTATGAGATGGCTTATCTACTAAAACCTCAGTTTTACAGGATTATGAGAAGGCAAATCTACTTAAACTGAGTTATACCCTGGCTAAATTCAAAAGCCCCTTCCATTTTGATGACCCTACGGCCTGTGAGAATCCTTTACTTCCAAATTCTGTGCAAATGTAAATAGCTGCACTTATGCATCTGTCCCCCTCAGAAATAAATACAATACCAAATTCAAAAACAAATCCCCTGTGGTGGAACCCTAATATAAACAGGTTATGTAACAAAAGAACAAAACTCATTGCACACAAAAATAAATTTAACTGTCAATATGCAAAAACACTATTGTTAAACTAAACAGGGAACTCTGGACACTGATCAAAGCAAGCAAAGCCTGAAATGAGGTAAACAGATAACCACAAAACCTTATTTAACTATGTTAGAAACCTCAGAAATAACTCAAGCACTTTGCAGAGCTAATACTAAATTATATATTCAAACCCAGAGGACATTGCCAATCTGCTATCAGACAAATTTAACTCAAACTTCAATCCTCTTTCCCCTCAAATATTCTCATATCACATACCTGCATCTATACCATCCCAAGTCTCCAAAGAACATGTTATCTAGGTGTAAAGGTTAAGGGGGCAGACAATATACTAGGCTCCCTATGGTTAAGCCTGAAACATGACTTGTTAGGCTCCCTTCAGAGGCTATTCAATATCAGTGTCAAAACAGATTTTGAGTTGGATGAATGGAGTATTGCAATAGTCATTCTCTTGCAGAAAGGTGGGGCTTCAACAAACTCAGGTAATTATATACTCATAAGGCTGATCAGCCTCATATATAAGGCTATGGAAAGTATAATTATGTAATTAATAAATAAGGATATAGATAATCTACAGATTCCTGACCCAAGCCTGGTCAGATTCATCAAGAGCAGATCCTGCCTAACTAACTTGTTCTACTTCTTCAAAAACGTTGCTGTAGCAATGGATGAAGGCAAATCATTACACAACACAGTACATATTTAGGCCTCAAAAAGGCATTAACACCATCCCAAATTCAGGTATAATAGATACAATCTCTGAGCTAAATATAAATCCCTGTTTAACTTATTGGAGAGCAAACTGGTTCAAAAATAGAACACAGGAAATAAGGGTGGGGAAACTCTACCTCCTCCAAAAGACCTGCCTCTATTGGTGTACCCAGTATTCGGTCCTTGGGCCACCTCTCTTTGGCATTTACTTCTTGTATGTCAAAACTAATGTTAAGGGTTTGTGGCTGCCCAAGTCTGAAGATTATTGCAAATTTGGTGCCATCATAAACTCCTTAGAAGACATCATGATCTTCCAAGATGGTCTGTCCCAAACAGATAGCTGATGTCAAAACCATGGACTAAAACTAAATAGGGTCATAGGTTCATGAGTGTATACTAGGCTAACAGCCACTAGAGCCCTTATAAGTCTAGCAGTGCATAGGGGGTGATTCACTGACTGCTTCTATCCATCAGAGACATAGGTACCAGACCAGGGGTGAATTTCCAATAACCCATCAGTTGGTCCAAGTTGCCCTTAAACTGGGTTATGGAGGAACTATGAGAAAAATATCAGTCTCACCAACACAAACTTTTTATGTCACAATTAAAATGCAGGTCTTTGATCTAATATTTTAAATTTCATAAGTGATCTGTGGTCTAATAACCTCTATGTGGTCTTTTTAAGGCTAGACATGCTTGTCAAAGTGAGAATAAATCCCTGTACCTTATGTCTGTGAGGGAAATACCTTTAACTATTATGCTAACCCATAAACTAAATGCCAAGAAATGTCTAATCACATCTTTGGCAAGAATTACTCCCCTTGTAACTATTACATTGACAATACACCCCTGAAAATTGTTCCTTTAGTCAGGGATCTGGGATCTATGTTGACGATGAATTGTCCTTTGATCACCATGTATCTAATAATTTAAGGAAGTCCTCTTTCATTGCACAGCTTATATCTACAGATATGTGGTGTTCATGTCCAGGGATGTAATCATTCCACTGTACAGATCACTTGTTATGGTGATCATTGAGTATAATGCCCCTTTTGGTATCAATTTGCCAAAACACTTGTCACAACTGGAATGACCACAACACTTCCTCGCTATGAAATCAAGGGGCCTAAATCATAAAAAAACATGCAGACCATCTTAATTCCTTGTCTCTCTTTTGAAATCATACAGGTTACTGAGAGGCAATGCCTGCCTTGCATATACAGCTTCATCTGATCCTATCCTGTCAGGCCTATTACATATTTATAAGTCCATCTGAGACCTAAACACCCTCTTAGGGGATTTCAATCTCTCCTGCAACATAAATAGGACATGTTGGAAGGACTGCTACATATCACAGAGAATTCTGCTTTTATGAAACCATCTTCCACTCCACATAAAAGAAGCTTTTTGTTATCCTATTCCATTGCAATTCACCCACTGGTTTAGCATCCTTATCCTTCATGGATAGGTGCAACATATAAATGCCCCAACTTATCCTTTTTATGCCTGTCTCTGGGTTATTTGTACACATAATATAAGGACTAAAAACTACCATGGGAATGTGAGACTAGGTTTGTTAAGGTCCTCACAGATCAATAGTTTAGTAAATACCTATGAATCTTTGAAACGGCAGAAATGCATACGCCATAACAGTTGTCCAAAATATAAACTGTGATTCCATGTCCTAAGCAGCAAATTTGAAAATATGTACAAGATTTGCTAGTAAGACATACTACAGTGTTATATAAACTTACAGAAAAACAGAACAGCAGCTGGTATGTTCTCAAGATATATGAATGACGGAAAGACAATGCTTGTTACAAGTGCCTTGGTAGATAGCAAATGGGTAAGAACTGCAATTAAATATGATAAATGACAGGCATATGTTAGAATGGGTCTATATTAGAACATCGAAGTTTCAGAACTTCAAATGTTCTAATATCGACACCTAATAAGTGAAAGCTGAAAATAGCAAAGTTTGAGATAACCAAATTCTTTCCTAGGGAAATAATTTGGTTGTCCCTTCCTGTCGCTTCGCTATTATCAGCTCTGCAGTGGGAAGTAACATGTCGGGTTCAGGTAAGTGTGCGATTGTGTGGACATGAGGGTAAGGGTGGGATAGGTGAGTTAGGGTTAGGGCGCGGGTGAGGTGTGTGTGCGATAGTGAAGGACCTTAGGGTTAGGGCTTGGGTTAAGTTAAGTGGGTAGATAGTGGTGTATGTACAGTTTAGTGTAGGTTTGGATGTAAGATTTTAAGTGTATGTGTGTGGATTGCTGTTTGTTTGGTGTGTTTGTGTTGAGTGTATGTGTTTTGGAACAGAAACATTTTTCCCTAGGAAAAAAAATTGCTGTTCTAAATTTTCGGTCTTATCAGTTTTCAGTTACTAGGTGTTGATATTAGAACATTTGAAGTTCTGAAACTTAGATGTTCTAATATAGACCCATTAGAATCTAGCACATACCAAGACTTTGAAAAATAAAAAATATATTTAAAAGAGTGAAAAGGAAATTCAGCACTTAGTGTTCACAGTATTGTTAGTAACATTTGGGGATACCAGTCATCACCCTAGGTTGAAATTTCCTTTACAATGAGGTGTTTCCTAATTGTGGGCAATACTTACTGGCTCAGTTTGAAATTGCCAACAAGATGGCAGAGCATAAACTCAAATTGTCTTGCATAGAGTACTGTTAATGAATGTCCAATCCATCTGCATGAAAATAGGTCTTGTTTCAGAACTACTGAGTGAGGTCAGCCTGGTATTTATTATGGTAAAATGGGCTGATGAAAACTTTGGTCATTCACCACCTATCAGCTGATACTTGTCTTGGGCAGGGTAATATTTACACTGGGGTAGCAATTTGATATGAAGCCTGATTTGTTTTTTTTTTCAAAACAGGTTTATTGTTTTAACATACAAGAGAAATATCATAACAATTTTATACAAGTAATTAAAAATAGATATGATTATAACATTCAACAAAACAACTAAAGTATTTACAAAGACATCCACTACAATCAGATCAATTAATTAAACTAAAATACCATGCTATTGAAATTAGGATTTTTTTTAACAAATTTTGTAAATTATCCCATACAATATAATAAGATGTTTTTCTAGTTGTTCTTGACCTAATTGTGTTTATTTCCATATGGCACACTATATTCATAACATTTTTAAATTAATTGAACGAAGGAGGTGTATCTGAAATCCAATTTCTGGTTATTATTTTCCTAGCCACTGCAAGAATAGACCATAACAAGGGAAGCTTAACATTTTTAACACTTTGAGGTACAGGTGTGTTGAATAATATAAGAGATTTAGAAATAATGAAATTATCTGTAAAAAGAGCCTGCAAAAATTCATTAATTGACTTCCAGTATTCTTTCAATTTTATACAGTCATAAAACATATGAGCCCAGTCAGCATTAATTTCTACATTACATCTCTTACATAGATTATCTTTATAATTTATTTTATTCATCATCAAAGGTGTATAAAAAGATCTATGTAAAAATGTCCATGTATAAAGTCTCCAGACAATGGAAGACGTAGTTCTATAGGCAGATTCCAATATATATTGTTTATCTTGTTGATTTGGTGGGTCCCCATTAATAGAAGTGAAATAATTCCAGTATGTATCTACACTGTACAAAGTTTCTTGTCTGATAATTTTATGTATGTATGAAAGTTTACCTTTATCAGAAACTTTATGTTGTAAATTTAATATCAAGTAATCAATCAGTGTTGGAATAGATTCTTTAACTGTTATAGACATTAGATCTATTTTATTAATGAGATGTTGTCTAAAGGTCTGAACCTCTAACCAGCAAGTTCCTCTTAGATCAAATTCTTGTTTTAAGAAATCTAGATTTTTAACTTTATTATCAGATATCAACTGATACCAGTACTTTAGATCATTATCTATAGCTAAATGAGTTCCTTCAGAAGTAGATGACAAAAGCATACCCTGAGTATACATTATAGGAATATAATAAAATTCCATTCCCTATACTTAGGGTGCATGAATATAAAGTTACGATAGCTAATAATAATATTTAATGGGTAACAAACCATATGTTTAGGTGTAATAGGTGAAGTACAAAATTCCTTTAGTAACCATAACATGGAGTTATTTACAATCATATTTTTATGTGTTAAGGAGATTTTCATGAAGTGCATACTAATTAGCTCCCAATAATCTTTCCATTTTGCGACATATGACTGATCTATTAATAAAGTAATAACTTTTACAATAGAAGAGATAGTATATAAATTAAAGTCTGGAAAAGAAATACCCCCTTGATACCAGCTATTAGTATGTTTCTTTAATGCAATCCTAGGTCTATTAGGTGCCCATAGGAAATTTAACATTAGTGTATTCTGTTTCTTGATAATTATTTTTGTAGGTGGAAGTATTATTGATTGTATTAAGTATAAAATCTTGGGAATATTATCATTTTAATAATTGTAAGTCTCTCCTCCATAGTAAAAAACATATTATTCCAGGTATTAAAAAGATTTTGTATATTAAGAAAACAGGTATTATAATTATTATATATAATAGATTTAATATCTTTAGATAGTATTATACCTAAATAAGTTATCTGACCTGAATTGGGTACATATTTAGTAAAATCACTAATGAGAATATTTTTCGTGTATATATAGGTAGTATTTTAGTTTTTTCTTCATTGAATATTAAACCAGAAATACTTTTAAAATTCATCATTTTATCAAATAGAGACTGCATAGATGAATTAGATCCTGCTGATGTAATTAGAACATCATCTGGAAAAAGTTGAATTTTGGATGTTGTATTTTCATCTATTTTAAAACCCTCTATGTCAGTACTGTTTCTGATCAAATTAGCCCAAGGGTCCATTACTAAAGTGAATAATAGTGGAGAAAGTGGACATCCTTGTTTTGTACCTTTAAAAATGGGTATTTTTTGTGAAACATATGTTCCTACCTTAATATAAGCCAATGTTCCTTTGTATAAATGCTCAATTAGATTTACAAATGCATCTGAGAAGTTTGTGCACTTCAGTAAGGTAAACAGATAGTCCCAACTTACTGAATCAAATGCTGAACTTATATCAAGACTAATAAGTGTTAAATCTTTCTTTTCCTATTTGCAAAATCAATTAATGTTAAAGTTCTTCTTATATTATCAAAAGTATTTCTATTTACAATGAAGCCTGTCTGATCTATATCTATAATGCCGGGATGATTGTCTTCAATCTATCAGCAAAAATACTCATAAACATTTTATAATCAACATTAAGTAATGAGATGGGCCGATATGAAGTACATCTAGTTGGATCTTTATTAGGTTTTAAAATTGGTGAAATAAATGTATATTGCCAAGATGGGGGTTATTAACTCAGTTTGGGCCAAAATAAAAACCTTATGTATTAATGAATATGTACTTTTAGAAAGGATTTTATATATCTCTGGTATAATACCATCATTACCCGGTGCTTTGTTTGATTTAAGCTTATTTATTTGTGTAATAACCTCTGTATATGAAATACTTTTGTCCAATAGTTTAATCTGTTGTTTATTAAGCTTTTTATTCATGTTTGTGGTTATAAACTCCTTTATTTTATCTTTAGGTTCCATATTAATGTTATTATGGTTAATTTTGTGAAAGTGATTTCTAAATTCATCTAGTATTTCTGGTATACTAGAAACATTCTTCTTTTTCCTTAGAGAAAAGATTTCTTTGATATGGTTTTGTTTATTCAACCTTTTGTTTTATTTTTAAGTCTATGTAAGTATTTGGGGCTTATTGAATAAGACAAAACTTGTATTTCTCTAAAGTTATT
Source organism: Protopterus annectens (assembly GCF_019279795.1). NCBI lineage: Eukaryota > Metazoa > Chordata > Ceratodontiformes > Protopteridae > Protopterus > Protopterus annectens. The sequence goes on along the minus strand of NC_056726.1, from coordinate 1,628,920,357 downwards.
TTAACTTTATGAGTTAAAATTTCTTTGTATTTCTCATTTAGTTTGTTTATTTCTTCAATAACTTTCTTGTCTATAATATTTTCTTTATTATTATGTTTATAAGAGTCTAATTTACTTTGAATATCTAACAATTCCTTATCCCAAGATTTCCTTTTATTATTATACCATCTGATACTTTGTCCATATAGATATGATTTTAAGGCATCCCAAACATAGACAATGGAGACTTCAGGAGTATTATTTATGTCTAAAAAATGTTTTACTTCTGAAAGTATATATTATTTATAGTCTTTTAGTTGAGTTAAGTATACTGGTATCCTTTTGATCTGAACATTATGAGTATTTTTTATCATGAATTCAAAAACAATTGAATTATGATCAGATATAGGACATGAAATGATTTTGGAATTAATGAAATCTGTTACCATCTGGTTAGAAATAAAGACCCTATCTATTTTTGAATAAGTTTTGTATCTGTTAGAAAAAAAGGTGTATGGTAATGATTTTGAATCTATCTGATTATTAATATCATTCAAATTATAAGAATTAGCAAAATCATTTAAATGTTTTGCATTAGATGTAATTCTTCTTTTTCCTATAGTGGTAGTATCACTTTCATGTAGTATACAATTAAAGTCACCAGCTAAAATAATATCTCCTATAGAGAATGATATGATCTTATCAAGATGATGTTTCACTGTATTAATACCAATTCCAGGTATCCAATATACATTAATTAAAGTGTAAGTCTTCCCATTAATTTGTATTGTAACCATAGAAAACATTCCTTTGTCATCCTGATAAGACTTAATGGTTTTAGGAATGGGCATACTTTTATTCCATAAAATAGCCACTCCTCTTTTTCTGAGTGTGCTCTGAACTAACCAATACTGTATATTTGTTTGTCGCTAGTGTATCAATATCTTTTCAAGAGATGGGTTTCTTGCAGGAAGACTAAGTTGGCCTTATGTAAATTAATGTATCTTATTAGGCTTGCCCTTTTACACGGATTATTCAATCCATTAATGTTTAAAGAAATTCCTTTTAAAGATGTCATTTGGCATTTTTAAAACTTAAGAATCTTATGATCAAAATAACAAATAACAACATAAGTAATGTTACATCTCCTCCTTTAGGTGTACCTTTAAATATAGCTGTATTTATTGAATCTCTTGTGGAATTTTGTATAGGATTCAATTTTGTTTGTAGTGACAATGAGTGTACAAAATATATTGTGGATGTCAAAACTATATACATATAACAATGAACAAGTGAAAATAATGTAAGGATTAAACCTTGCATCCAGCCTGGAGTTAAAAACTCCAACTTAGAGTAGTATTTACCACTCAAGTTAACCCCCTACCCTAAGCAGCAGTACCTCAGCTACCACCTTATTAATTTAATACTAGTTATATTTAACTTAAATTAACAGCTTTCAATTCAATTATCTAGCAAGACAAGACTACACATTTGATAAAACAGCATCATATAAGCTAAAATAAACTTTTTTTTTTTAAAAACTATTCATACTACTATATACATCTATGTAATATAATACACTTGTATTCAAATAGCATTCAAATAATCTTGATATTAGGAACCAAGAGGAGAGAGAGAAATAAAAGATGTGAAAGAGGGAGAGAGAGTGAAAGAAAGAGAGGGAAAAAAAAAGGAAGGCATATTTACATATTAATGTATTCAAAGTATGTAAAAATAAGTTCTAACATTCATTTAAATCAAAAACTTTGGCTAATATGGTTCAGACATTACATATATTAAAATGCATCTATTTTCTGTCATGTAAATGCAGTCAACAGCTTCCAAAAAAAGACCTTGAATTGCTTGTATATGAGCATTTTACTCATACTCATTGTTGTCAATAGAATAAAATATTATATTTATAGAAATTGTTATGAATCATACTGCATAGTTATGCAAATTCTCAGAAACACTTGCATTATTGTAAAAAAAAAAAGCCATCTGTATTTTGTATGTCTATACTACTGCTTTAAAATATATCACATGACAATTTCTTCCAGAATAGAGTTCTAAAGTTATTTATGCTTGTCAATCAGATGAATTAAATGAGTTATAGTAATGTATATGTTTGGAACATAAGTTTTTAACACAGACTAGTATGCTGCAGTCAAGTAGATTTTCAAAAACACTTGAATAAATGTTTCATTTTCTATGCCTTCTAAAATAAGACATTTACTTACTACAAGAAACTGTATCATTTAAAATCATTATAACTGACATATTTTATGAATTATAACATAGATATTTAAGTAATTATATAAAATAACTCACATTTAGATGTTAAAGAGTTCATTTTCCTTCACATAGTCGCATTTGCATCAGTTCTACTTCCTGGTAGAGTATTCTTCCTGAATCTGTGATGTGTCAGTGTGATATCTGGGTCAAAGGTCAAATTGACTGCTTTCAGCTTCTCTGTGATAATTCTGAGAGTTGAAGCTTTTGAAACAACTCGAGGACACTGTTCATGAGGTAGCCCACATCCCAGATTGTCTCCCTTAACATTTTGGCGGGAAACTTGTTAAAAACTAGTGACAAACATTCATTTAGCAGTGTAAATGCATCTAAACATGACAAAACCTTTGCGATGTATTTTACAGGTTATTACAGCCTCTATGTAAGTGAAATTAAGCCCAAAGTTATTAATAAGTAATAAAACTCAATATTTTTGTCTCAACTCAATTTTTATGCAAATCTTATTATTTACTGTGTCTATATGATCAAAAGCATTTCTATATATTAATATGAAAGAATAAAGAAAAGAATAAAGAAAAGAAAAGAGAGTAGAAAATAAAAGAGTGTAAAGCAGAAATAAAAAATGTAAGAGAAAGCTATAAGAAGTATATACAATGGAATATTACTTACTGTTTATATTAATAGAGTTAAAAATAAAACATATTATTTACTATTATTTAGTTCTAATTATTATTAGTTAAAGCATGACAGATTATTTACAAACAAGCATAAGCAGTATAATCAAGAAAGTATAATTAGGAATAGCATTTGAAGAACATATAAACTTTTTACAAGGAATAAATATGTTATTATTCCATTTATCATATTTTCATTACTCTTCTCTCCCTGCCCTCCCCCACCCTTTACCCACTACATAGTCTAAATAGAATGTCATTGTTTAATCAAAGAAAAGAAGAAAAGGAGAAGAAAAAGAGAAAAAAAATTATCAAATTACTGACCTTACTTCTCTTTTTCAGAAAGAGAAACAAACTGAATAATAGCTTGTTATTAGTTCCTCAGATATTTTGACTGGTTATGAAACAAAACATTTCTTTGCACACAGAGAATAACTTTGATTAAATCTCAGAATATTTGTGGTTTTCTGGAAATGCAGGAACTATATTTAAAAAGATTAATAATGAAGTAAAATGATGAGAGAAAAAAAGAAAAAAAAACATAGAACAAATCATTTGTTTTTTAGTCTCTTCTTCTTCTCTGAAGTCTTCCACGAAGTTTCAGTTGCCAGTCTCTTTAATGAAGGACTAGCCCATTCCATTTCCTCTATTTTATCCAAAATCTTATTTTTTTTGATAAACAGTAAAGCAGAGTCTAAGTCATCAAAAATTTTAGGACCATCAGGAAGGAAGATTTTTAGCTTGGCAGGAAACAGAAGGTATGTTTTAAACTGTGCTCCCTTATTAGTGGCAGAAAAACTTTTCTTTTAGCTATTACCAAGGAAGAATAGTCATTGTCAAAACGCACAGTTGTCTCATTAATCTTAACAGGAGCTTTGGCCCAAGCAGATTTAAGAACCATCTCTTTATCAAAAGATGATAGAAATCTAACTATAACTGATCTAGGATAGTTTTTGTTAGAGTTAGTATTAGCTATAGATCTATGTGCTCTTTCGATACCAAAAGAGAATGCTTCTGGTAAGTCTAAAGTTTTAGGGAGCCATGTTGTTAAAAAGAAGTAATATTGTTACCTTCAATATTTTCTGGCAGTCCAAAAATCCTAATGTTATTGCCTAGATCTATTTTCCAGGTCATCCAGCTTTGTTTGTAAATGTGTATTTTGTTTCAGCAGAAACTCAATGTTGATTTCCTCTTCTTGGATTCTATTTTCCATGTCATTCACAGCTTCTTCTATGCCTGTCATCTGGATCTTCTGTTGTTGCAGGTCTATATGTAACAAGTCTATTTGTTTTGTAGTTTTTTCTATGAAGGTATCTATTTAGTATCCATTTTATCCATCTTAGCAGTAAGTTGCTGGATTAAAGTTATCAGAGACTGAAGTTCTTTCTTGATGCTGGAGTCTTGAGAATTTGTCTTACTGGAACTCATTTCAGACTGATAAACTGACAGGAAAATTTCCAAAGTGATTTCTGACAGGAATATTGTTAAAATTTCCTTTCTTTTTTAGATATAGTTCAAGAACTATATAAAACAAACATATTTAGAAAGAAAATTACTTCAAAAATTAATTTTTTAAGTAATTAATTCCTGTCAGTGTAATGAAATTGGTGGAGCTGAAGAAATCTGCTGCTATCCTGTGTTCATCCTTGGCCACGCCCCATGAAGCCTGATTTGTAATGACCTACATTTCAATTAGGCTAATGCCTCATTCGAATTTGTCTTTGGGTCAGAAACACATTAGGAGCTTCTTTAGCTGTCATCTGTCTAAGGGGCTCTCCTGCAAGTTTGTATGAATTTCCTTGTGAACCCTCACATGTGATCACACAAACTAATTGATTTTGGATGAATGTTTGGCTAGACAATGAAACAGATATACGTGTCTTGAAATTTCTTCATATAATAGATGAACCTAGCTTTGTTCAAGTTATTTCACTTGCCACTTGTAGTATAAAGGGGATTCGTTAGATACAGAGTTTCAACTTGGTATGGTTATATTAATGATGGAGCTGAAAATAGTTTCCTTGTGTGATCATCATCTGATACATTTCATTCTGGGGGTCCTATTTTATGGTCATCTGATATTGAACTGACTCTATTTTATGGTCATCTGATATTGAACTGACCCTGTTCAGAAAACCATCATACATCTGTCTTGGTTTTACAGGTGGTATTGAACAGTGCATACCTTCCAGGGCAGCAAATACACATCTGTAACAGAAATGCTTCATGTAATGAAGCTAGATTTGCCCCAGTGCAGGTATGCCCAGTCTGAACAGCAACATTATAAGCATTTCATTAGTTGTGCAGGTAAGGAAAAGGAACACGGAAAACATCTGGTGTAAGTCTCACTGACCTGAATACACTCTGATGGAACATTATGCTGTTTATCAGTCAAATATAATACATACACAGTATTCTTTTTTGTTGACAGACATTTCTACAGTAGTTAACCCTCCTACTATGCTGTAACAGATCATTGACAAGCTATGCAGTTCAGCCTGTCTTGTGAAATAGTAGGCTGCTCCCTCTTATTAATTTAAAGACGTAGCTCTGTTCTTTGAAGAAAAGGTTCACTGCATTTGATGAGACCTTCTGTGTGCATCCTAGGCATTCTAGAGCATATTGATGAGACAGTTTAGGAGCCCCCTGGAGGTTGCTGGTCACAGTTGTTATACATTTATCAACTGGGAAGCCCACTGGATGCAAAAGTCCTTTTTCAGAGGTGACCCAGGGTGACTTGGGAACACTGTTTGGTCAAGTGACTTGCTCAAAGTCACACAATAGGCAAATGACGATAGAAAGAATCAATCCCTGTACTCTTGACTGCAGAAAAGTAGCTTCTCAACAGAGCAGAACCTTAGTCCTCTGCACTGACACTTTAGAGTCATGGACTAGAAAGAGACCTTAAGAATGATGTCTTCTGTTATATCAGCTTATTGTCAGCTCAAAAGTGGATCACTGAGGCTTGTATTATCTTGTTTCAATACTTTGGTTCTCATAATTTTCTGAATAGTGGGATCTTTTCTGCGGACAGAGATGTTTTGTATTTACTTTCACAAAATGATTTCTTGAGCCTCATGATTTTGGAAACTACCAACCTATCTTTAATATCCCGTTTATTGGAAAGTTTATTGAGAAAGCACTATATATACAAATGGAAACATATCTTCATTGATTGGCTGTTAGTTACATGTCAGCTGTGTTTAGATCAAGACCCAGAACTGAGACTGTCCTCATTATAGAAAAACCCTTTTCCTATATATTGAGAAATAAAAGGTGTTATTCTGCCTTGGTCTTCCTTTCTCTCTCCTCAGCATTTGATCACATGGTTCGATAAATCTTAGCATGACAACTCTCTCACCATGTTCACAGTTCGAACTTGACTTGCTCATTTCTTCTCAGGACATTTATAAGTGGATTATTTATGTATTAAGTCCCCCAAGATGTTGCGCACTGATGTATGGGATTTTGTAGAGTTTGATCTTTCTACCTTTATTATTTACTGTAAATATGTTATCAATAGGTGATGTAACTTACAACACTCTTTCTTTAAATAGTAGGTGTCTGATCTTATTGTAACCAAGAATTGTTTAAAAAACCTTCTGCACTCAAGGATTCATAAGTGCTTTAAATTCAGTCCAGGATAACAGAGGAAATTACCATGCATGTTATCATGTGGCTATCTACTGTTCCTGGCTTGTCCCCTTTTATTTATTATTTGTGGTATTTGTGTCCTGGATAAAGAGTTGGGGAGGGGGTTATTTTGACAGAATGTTGACACTGAACAACCAAATATCAGTAAAGTATTTTTTTACTTCCATCTGAAGAACACATTCATGTTTAAACATCTTATTTTGTCTATTACTTTGGCAGCAAAGGCACATGTTCTCGTTTTATCTTACTTGGATTATTGCAATGCCAATTCCAAGGAGCTACAATATAGTGAACATTAGTGATTTCAGCATATTAGAAGTTATGTGGTGATTGCAGTAAGTAATATAGCATTATTTGGGCATGTCTCCCTTATTCTGTGGAACCTACAGGCATTTGAAGTCAACCTTTGTGATTCTTGCTTTAATTATTCATGCTACAAACAGTGTGAGCCTTGACTATTTGATGGAGTAACTGCTGCCTTACTCTGCTGTCAGTAATCACTAGTCATTTAGAGCAGGATTACTAATCATTATCAGGATGCACTTATGAAGTTTAGTAGGTATAATTTTCCTTCTTACTGCCTCTGGGGCACACTACTATGTCAGATTCAGGACAACGATACTGAATCATTATTTTGAGAGCTTTCTCAAGATTTATATAGCACTTTTGATCTGAATCAAAGAAGTCCAATCTTTACCCATGACCCTGCATGTATATTATTGATTTTTAACTTTGTAAAGAGTTTATTGACAGACAAATTATTATACATTTAAATTTAAAATTGTGTTCTTGTTGTTGAAGGCAACCAAGAGAATAGAGAACCAACAATTCTGTTACAAAGTATGCAATGTTTGAATATACAGAATGTTAACTTTTTATTTATTTTATTTTATTTTACATTTGTTGACCGGGCTAGTCTAACTGGATATATGTCCATTTTCAGTAGAGGCCTGGGGAGAAAAGCTCCACAAATCACACTATTGTTTACAGTAAGTGACATTTTACATATGCAGGTACATTACAGATTTTTGCCATTCCTTGCATTTCCTAGTAGAAATGGAAGTAGAAAGAAAGCCTGCAGAAATGGAAGTAGAAAGAAAGCCTGCAGACTTTGTGATTTATAGTGTAAGTGGTATCAGTGTAATGAATAAAGTAAAAACTGAAAAGTAATAAAACAATTTTATAATCAACCGACATGAGAAAATATAAAATTAGTTGCTGATGTAAGAGTTACTGATAAAGAAAAAAAGAAGGATCATTACCTTTGATATTAGCTGAAGGTAGTAAACAAAGTTTGTTGGGTAGAAGCTGGCTAAAAAGTATAAGTGAAATTGGGCAGAAATGTATTTATTTATTTTTTATTTTACAAGTTTGTCTGGACACAGGTCCTTTTTCAGCAGAGGCTCGGGGAGAAAAGCTCCACATAATACACAATAACATAATATTTACATAACATCATAAATCCATGTGACAATATACAGCATTATAAAACATGAATTCTAAAAATCACATTTTAGATAAATGTGTTTATCAAACAGGAAGCTATGGTTAAAGAAGAAATGGGTAGGTTAAAGGGGGCCAAACTATTAGTCATATTTCAGAAGATGTTGAATGAATCTAAGTTCTTCAGTCCTATGTCCTTTCCTTTTGCAATGTGGACTAAGGCAGAAGAAAAACAAAATTCCACTAGGAAATGTGCCTCTGTTACATATTTTTAAGCATATTGAAAGTATTTGTTTGTGTGGAGAGTAGAAAATAACTGTTAACTAAGTAGCTTTTTCAGAACAGTTCCTCAGAACTTTGTGTGCATGATTTTGTTTTCATTGTAAATGGGGGCAAGAAGTTTTTAAAATTACAAATAAACTATGGCTATCAAGAAATGGTCTTGGGGTGGAGCCTAGATGGCCAACTGAGAGCAGTGAATTTTAAGAGCTCCATAAACTAGTATAATAATATAGGAAATTTTATTATTTTCAAGCTTAAAACATCAGAAATCTATAGATAAACTACTAAACTACATACATATCAATTTTGGTGGAAATATACAAAAAGTTTCCTGTCAAGTAACTTGGAGATATATTGAGTCACTGAATATGAACAACTCAAGGAATTCTCATCCAGATGCTGCTTTGAAAAAAGAACTGTAATTGATGACATCTACCTTACAGGAACTATTTTTGAAGATGGATGGCTTAAAAAATGACTTACAAAACCTCAAATTAAATTCTCAAGAACAGACTGATACTCTTAAGGAACTATTACAGCAACACCATACAAAAATAACAGATACAGAGACTTCTCTAAATGACATTGAAGGGAGACTCAAAGAGGAAGAATTCCAAAAAGAATTTCTGCTTAATCAGAATACATGGCTGCTTAATAAAATAGATGACTTAGAAAACAGGGAAAGGAGAAACAACATAAGGATCTTTGGTCTGCCTGAAAACACTGAAGGTGAAGACATTATTTCATTCTTAACAAACTGGATTCCTGAATTTTTAGACTTGAAAGAGGGACTTTCATTTGGAATTGAAAGGTCACATAGAGCACTGAGGAAACCTGCTTCTAACTCAACAAATACTCCATCCAGATCCATAGTTAAAAAATTTCTTTCATTTCTGGACAAGTAACTAATATTAAAATCTGCTTGGAGAAAATCACCCTTAAAATACAATCAAAGCCTGATAAAGTTTGACAATGATTATTCTTCCAGAATACTAGAACAAAGGAAAAAAGTCTGGCCAATAATATAGCAATAACCCACAGCTGGGTGTGGGTATTGCTGGATTTACCCACGGATAGGTTTGGTCACAAGGGCGATAGTTTTTTTTTTTGCTTGCACTTTGTCTGAGATAAAATAGTCCACACTTTTAGTTCATGTTTATTGTTTATTTTATTTGTCTTTTTATTTAAATACAAGTTATTATTAATTTTTTGTCTGTGAAGGGATGTAAGCAAACAGGGGAGTGTGGTGTTCGGTGTTTGTTTTCTTGTAAAATAGAGTTTGTAGTAGGAGATTTGCTATGTGTACTGCGGTTGCTGGTAAGGTGTTTTTACAGGGTTTATGATGGTTTTTAAGCATACAGCAGGTTAGGAAGCTGGGATGGTACTTCTCTGTTATGTACTAGTGGAAATGCAAGCTTAACAATAGCATTGTACGTGTTGGTGCGATAACAGAAAAGTACCATTTATTCTACGTCCTATTCTGAAGCAGAACTGTAGCATAGGTGAGGTGAGAGAGGCAGCCATTCAGGCAGAAAGGTTTAGGGGATGGTATCAAGAACAAGAAGTACAGTTCTTGCATTTTTTTTCTATTGTAGCATTGTTACAGTTCTTAAATGTAGTTACTTTATGTATTTTATCGGAGACTTGATTATGGTTTTCCTGCTTTTTCTCCATTTAGATAGGGATTTCTGTAGTTCTGTGTAAACTGTATAACTAAAAATAGATTTAGAAGTTGTGAGTGAGGGTGGATCTATGAAGTTAATTGCTGTTCGAGCTGAGGGACTGAGGAGTTTATTAATAAGAATAATGGGTTTTGGGGGATTCAGCTGCAACAGTGACCACTTTTTTACGGTTTTGGTGCTTATTCTTGTTATATTTTACCGAGTTGCTTTGTCTAGTTAACATTTTGCTGTCTCCGCTGAATGATACGTTAGCGGCCGGACTTTTTTCGTTAGTTACTTTTGATTTACGATGTGCATGCTGGTTGGATTAGCCAATCAGCGTGCATGCTTCTCGGCTTTGCCCAGCTTGCATTGTATAATAAAACTGTTGAAAAAAACAACATTAAAGCACAGCTGGCCTTTCCAGCCAAGATAAAAAAACTTTTTGCCAATGAGATGAGAACCTTTAATGACTTAGAAGAAGCTACTATATTTATCAAAAACAACAACATAGTGTCTATCCCAGAAGAAATGGAATGGATGGCCCCTACTCTTAAAAGAATAAAAGAAACAAATCCTTGGACTGATGCTAGAAAGAAGAAACAAAAAACTGATTCCAAGATAGCTGCCCCAAAAAAATAACTCTTACAACTACATCTCTTAAAGTATCAACTGATATGGTACATCACTTGTCATCTGTTTTATTTTTTAAAAAGGAGGGTTTCTTCAAAAACTGAAAAACAGTAATGATTTATTCAGAATGTTCAAAGAGTCCAATAATTCTTCACAAACAAAGGTAGGTCAAGATGGGTTACTATTTACATTATATATAAGCCAAAGCAACATATAATACAAACATAGACGTTTCTATTCCTCTACTTGAACTCAATGAATACTTATCTTGTTAATTTTTCATTGATTTTACTTATAATAATTTAAGTAATTAATTAACTAATTCAACAAGGTACCATTCATCAGACTTCAGACTCAAATGTAACAAATTAACATCATATATAACAGCAGTAACACTAGAGTGTTTTGAAAAAAAAATGCTGTCAGAGACTAATGCCTTTTTCAGTTAAAGTATGATTTTAAATGTCATGTATATCCTGGTTAAATAACAGTAGCAAGCTCTTAGTACAAATGTCATCATTGTTCTGTCTAAATATTGTTAATATCAATTATGGCAGGTATCACAGCTACGAGTACTGTTTGATCAATCCTGATATGGTGTGCGTGGATGCAGCTGTGTCTGGCAGCTAGTACAAATGTTATTATTTTGTCTAAACATAGTTAATATCAATTATGGCAAGTATCATAGCTTTGAGTGCTGTTTGATTAAGCCTGACATAGTGTGTGTGGATGCAGCTGTGTCTGGCAGCTGTTGTATGTTGCCGTTTTTGTCTCTGGGAAGCTGTGGGTTGCAGCTTGTGATCGAGGTTTACTGATGCTTTTGTATTAGGAAGAGACATTTGGTGTTTTAGCCTGGATCCAGAGGAAGGGGGCAGATAAAACTGTGATTTGGGATATTTTGGAACATAATAGTTTGTTTATACATCTGCTGAGTGAGAGGTGAGAAGACTGGAAGAATGTGTTATCTCTTGTTGTGGCAGCTTGTTGGGGGTTTTTTTTTTGATCTGTTTGCTCTCCATTCTTTTCCTGGCTGCTGCCTCACAGAAAGGGAGGGAATTTAGGCTTGAAGTTGCAGTGAATTTAAGCTTTGCTTCAGGTGCATCGCAAGCCTCTGGTATGCAGTACACAGACACACTAACAGAAACAGATGCTCCCAGGTTGCTATGGTATCGGAGACAGAGTGACAATAATGCTTAAAGACTCTGAGGAGCCTCCAAGATAATTCTCAGCAATGAAGTTTTTGGTTTAAAAAAAAATATATAAATATAATATAAATAAGAGGAATGAGATGCTTCCAACCAGGTCCGTCTTCACCTTGTAGGCCTACTAAGGCTACACCCCCAACTAGTCACTTCTCATTGGACATCTCTCAACCACGCCCCCTCCACAGTAGCATAAAAGCAGCACAGCAACAGCTCTCAGGTCATTCTGACCAGTGCTTGGGGAGCGCACAAATAGTCCTTTTTAGGACTCACACATAGCAAAAGAACCGAAGATCTGTTCAAGAAGAAGGACAACGGAGATCGACACCACCACGGAACACTGAAGGACACAACAGTAGCTTTCCCAGAGCCCATTGTGTCCATACACAAAACAGCTCTTTTCAGAGCTCACGTGGATCTGCACCTTACACCAAACAGCTCTTCTCAGAACTCACAGTATACCAAACAGCTCTTCTCAGAGCTCACAGATATCTGCAAAAGCTCTGGTAAGAGCAACCAGAGACACATTGAAGAATAAAACAAAAAAGTTCTTATTAGAGCTACCACCAACACCCGAACGGGCATTCAAAACACAAATAGGCCCTTCTCAGAGCTCACAGAAATCTGTATCAGCTTCGGTAAGACCAGCCGGAGGCACAGACACAGCTTCGGTGAACCAAACAAAACAGTTCTTTTTAGAACTACCACATCTGCCCGAAAGGGCATTCTAAACACAAAACAGCTCTTCTCAGAGCTCATAGAGATCTGTAACAGCTCTATATAGAGCTCCAGCTGCCCACAGGGCTAAAACAGCTCTTTTTAGAGCTAGCTCCACCACCGACTACATGTAGAAATCTGTTCACCATTTAGGATCAAGAGTGAAAGGCTTTGTAAAATTGGTTATTCCTTCCCTCCAGGCAGGCATCACTCAGGATCGAAAACCCAAGAGGTCCACACCTATTTTTCTGGTTTTATATATATATATATATATATATATATATATATATATATATATATATAATAAAATGGCTGTTTTAAACCACATGTACACATATTGATGGTCTCCTAACACTTTGTTTAGCTCATTAAGTTGATTCTTGATAACAAAAATAATAATAAGTGCAATTTTATATTTAAAATGTATTTTGGTCCAAACACATCAAGGACTTACATAAGAGTGGCAGTCTGAGTTATTGTGAAAGACTAAGAGCATTTGGTCTTGTGCAGTGCACTTTGCAGTGGTCTGGGAGGTGAGCTTGCTCGGACGTGTTGGGCATATGGGGATAGCTGATTCTAGGTGTGTTTAGGGTTGCTGGGAAGTGTTAGAGAGTCATCAGATTTCTTTCATGGAAATATCTGTGGGAATGGAAGGTGTGTTGAGTGGTTCACTGGCAGAGTGGCCACTGCATGGAACAGGCTGGTAAAATGGAACAGGACAAATATTGTTTTGGATATTTTAAGAACAGCCTGGAAACACACCACATGAACTAGTGAATGGTATTCTGGCAAAACTGGATGGGCATTGTTGCCCATGCTTGAAGTACTGTTATGTGTGTATGTAAGGATGGAAATATAACAAATAAAAAACTAGAAGGGTCTCATAATTTAAAGTCTTTGGAATGTATAAACATGCTTGGAAAGAGCTAATAATAAGAATAAGCATTACAGCGTGTGGTCTCTCAAATAACTAAGCAACAACCAAGAAATAAAAAAAAAACACACAATAGTTATGTAATGTATGATTTTAGTAAATCTAGATATAAAATATATAATTGTTATATAAGATGAAGCAGTCTGCTGAATTTAGATATTAAAGACAGGTTTTAATAACATGGGCTTGTGTATAATAACACTACTGTTTTAACTTGTCATAAATGACATACACTATATTGAACATCAAGGGGAAGCATGATGATTTTCTCATATAGGTAAATGTGCATAACAAGTCATATAATTGCATTAACTTGAATTGTGGTTTTGTAACCCATCTTGACCATACATAATACTTCAGCTGTTACCAAGGTAACTAATGTTTTATACATGACATCAAACTGACAAAGTTGTGCAAGGGAAACAATAGAAGCCTGAACAAGGAATGTCACAGAATGGAACAATCACATTTTGAACAAATAGTATCAAATTGACAATAATCACTCAGTTTAACCTTTGCTGATTATACAAAATAGAATGTTGTCATTTAAATAAAAAAACTTTCAGTATATGCCATAAAACGGCAATTTATAAACATGGAAAGGGAATTTGTAATCATTAATCACAGTAAGTGACTTTTTTTTGTTTTAACCTATAATTTCACTCATTTAATAATAAGAAATGACAGATATGAAAATCCTTATGTGTAGGAAATATGGGGAAGAGGGATGCACTGATAATTAAAATGCACTAACTTTCATCAATGTTCACATAAACAAACTTGATGCTTTAAGTAAGTTAGCAACAAACAAAGTGATTACTTAAATGGCAAACAATGAAATATAACTTCTGACATATCAAGTAAAATACATTGTATTATAAACATTAGGTATAAATATTATTACCATCTATTTATATTAAGTAATACGTTTTGAAAGAAGTCATCAATAAGAGTGGATATGTTAAATAACAGTGTGTTATAATCTTTTCCTGAGGTTTTGTGTATGATACATCCTACTTTACTATGATTGAATTGCTTGTCATCTATCTTTCATGTAACTGTTAATTGCTTATACAATAAGTAGACATTTATATTGTATTAGAATTATGTCTAATCTACAATAGTACTATATCTGTTCAAAATAATATGAATACTGCTTATTCCTATTACAAATATTCTCCATATGATAATTCAATTTATGGAGCTCAGATGTTCTGGATTGTCAAGGTATGAGTGATAATATGATGGACTTAGGTTTATCCATTAGATTAGGAATGATTTTCATTCCATGGCTAGTGCAGATCTTAGTTTTGTTAACATTTATTAATTTCAATTTATTTCACAAAAACATTTTTAGTATGCCTGACCAAAACATGACTTTATTGGTAAACACTCAAAGTATAAAACTGATAATTTCCTTTAAAAGCTCAAACATATACTTTATAGTTATCATAGGAAAATGTTTAATAGTTACAATAAAACAAAAAATACATAGTCTAAATAAACTAAGATGAATTTAACTTTATTATGTTTAAATACCAATGGCTTAAACAAACCTAGCAAGAGATCAAATCTACTGACATATTTAAAACTGAACAAAAAAGCACGAACCATCTTCCTTCAAGACACTCATTTCAAAACAAATGACAAGTACAAATGGAATCCTAAGGAATATATGATATTGGCACAATCCACTTATAAGACAAAAACAAAAGGAGTAACAATTTTATGGAAAACAAATGTGATTAACCCAGAAATCACTTATAAGTATGAAGATAAAGAAGGCCTTATGGCATTAATAATAGTTAAATATAATAACAGAATATGGACCCTAGCCAATCTATACTGGTTCCCAGGAATTGGATCAGGAAATGTTAAAAAACACTTGGATTTCATTTCCAATAATTATAAAGGCAACTTAATATTAGGAGGAGCTTTTAGCTGTATATTTGATATTTCTGAAACTACAAATAAAAGAAGACTGTGTACATCTGCTGTATAAAAAGCTTTAAACAAGTGGGTAGAATCATTTCATCTTGTAGATACTTTCAAATTTAAAGAAGAAAAATCTTTGTTGTTTTCCCATCAAGATCACAGATTTGGTACCCAAACTACAATAGATAAAATATTTGCTGCCCATGACTTACAAAATCATTAATTTCTCAATCACTCCCTATCCCTTTTCAGACCACAATTAATTGATACTAAAGCTTCAAAATGGGTACAAACCATTAATTTTTAACTCCAAAATTCCAACATATATAACTAAAATTAAAGAGATCAAACCCTGGTTATTATCTGAATTACAGTTCTTCTTAGATATTAATTACACCACAGAGATAAATAAAATAATGATATGGGACTCATTAAAAGCTTACATATATGGTAAAACCCTAACTTGGTATAAAACAAAAATCAGAGAATGGTATTCTGAATTATTAGATCTACAATCCAAAGTTTTGTCAGTAAAAGCTGAAAAAAATCAAAATAATTTGGAGATGAAAAATAAAGTAGAAGTATTAAACAATAAATAGAATGAAAATCTAACACATAAAACTAGTTTAGCAAAACTAAAAATTAATACCTTGGCCACTTCTCCCAAATATCTACATAATTTATCTACAAAAATCAAAATACAATCAAAAACTAATAACATTAAAAGTATCTTCCATGAAAAGGAAAATATTTCGGATATAGGTGACATTCTTAATGCCTATAGAAATCACTATATGGAACATTTCCAAAAAGAAAATACACATATTGATCAATTAAATATAGATAAAACATGTTCTAATATAAAAAAAACCAGAAACATTAAAACTAGAAATGCAAGCACCCATATCCTACAAAGAAATTACAAAATCAATAAAAGAGGGTAAAAATAATAAAGCTCCATGTATAGATGGCATAATTATGGAAATATATAAGCATTTTTCCTTTAAAGATACTATCCCTCTTCCATAAAACTCTATTAGAAATTCAGTCACAAACTTTAATACCACCCTCTTGGAGATATTCCTTAATCACACCAATCTTAAAGGAAAACAAATCCCCAAACCTCTGTACCTCATATAGACCTATATCATTATTAAATAATGACTATAAGATATTTATGACAATATTAACTAACAGAATGAAAATACTACTATCCAAAACAATAAATAATGATCAAACTGGATTTATATTTCATAGACACACAGATGGCAATATTAAAAGGATAATGTCTCTCATAGATTATGTTAATAAAGAAAATAAAGAAACACTCATAATTGGCTTAGATATAGAGAAAGCCTTTGATTCCCTAAATATGGACTATTTATTCAAAATCCTTTACTCTGGCTATTGAAATATTGCCAGATTCAAATTGTAACAATATAAAAATCAAAGGAATAGATGTTTATGAACAATACAATTCTAAAGTAATGCTATTTGCTGATGACATATTACTAACGTTATCTAATACAAAAGAGACATTAGAATAATTAGATATATTAATTGACAAATTTCACATGACTTCAGGACTCCATTTCAATAAATCAGAATCAAAATGTTTATTTTTAAATAAAAAAAAGAAATCCAGACTAAGGGGGATCACATCATGGGGAAACAAGAATCTACCTTAAAATATCTAGGAATTGAGTTATGCAAGGATAATAATGAATTAGTCTAAAAAAACTACAATAATATCATCAACACAATTAAAATCTCTGTGGAAAAATGGAACAATATAATATTAACATTTGAATATAGACTACAGTTAATAAAAATGTTTTTACTCCACACGATTCTATATATAGCCTTGGCAATACAACTGTTAGTAGAAAGGAATATACTTAAAGAAATAAATTCATGCCTAATAAAATTTTTATGGTTTCCCAAAAGAAACAGAATAGCTTTAATACATCATATCAGACCATGTAAACAGGGAGGATTAAACTTTCCTGATATAGAAACATATAAAAGCATCAGTATCTAAAACAATCTCAGATTGGATAAGTCCAAATTACTCTGCAAACTGGAAAGAATTACTAACTGTAATGCCAATAAATTAATTTGATTTGCAAAAAAAAATTTCAAATAGATAAAAACAATTTGCCATGGCACATATTATGTATTAGTATGCAATATAACATAACTATACCCAGTAAAACTCATATGACTATTACATTGACTCATTTAGGAAAATTATTAATGCAAATATAGATTTAAAAATCTGGTTTGATCTTTTAACACCATTTATAGTCACAAAGAACTTTCCACATTAAATATATAGAGAAATTATTAATTCCTGGGAACAGAAAGGATTTTTTGTTGGCTCCAATGTATCAAATAACTAAAAGGTATGCAAGTAATAAAAACAACATACAAACTACCGCAACAGTACTGGTTAACTTTACATAGTATTCTGGCATATTCGCAAGATTAAATAGAATAATTAACAATTCTTCATTTAAAGAAATACCTAAATTTACAAAATACATATATGAAGTCGTATATAATGAGATAAACTATAAAACAACACCCAAAACTTCATATTGGAAATATATAACAAAAGGACACTCAATACAGTTAACATTAGATATTAAAACAAATATCTTATTATCAATAAAATATACTTCCTTTACACAATACTGGAAAGTTTTTAATTGGAAATGTTTGCAGAGAGCATTCTTAACCCCAGACAGAATCAGTAAAATTAGTTCTTCCATAAAAGGAATATGTTGGAGATGTGAGCAAGTACACAGTGCAGATTGGAACCACATTTTCTTTGATTGTGTTAAAATTAAGCCATTTTGGAATGGTATTAATAACATTATATAAGCTTTATTTAATCAATCATTTTATTTAACTAAAGCTCTTGTATTATTAAATGTGAACAAAGGTCCTCATTTGAATAGGTCAAACATGTATCTAGTATGGACTATACTTGCAATTTCAAGGAAGTGTATAACAAGAGGATGGAATACAAACACAGTACCAACTTTGGAAGACTTCTACAGCCACTGAAGACCACAGCATTACTGGAAATTAAAATTAAAGAACTAAGAATTTATCCAAAGCCATTTATCAATAACCCTTGGGGAAAAGTATTATCATTGATTGACACTATACAATAATTGATCAGACACTCTGATAATGGATTGGACATACTTATAAAATAACTGTATACATCAAGATCTGTTATTGTGTCAGGCTAATGTAAATAGTGTACATAGTTATTTAAGATGTTATGTATAAATACTATGGAAGTCATTCAAATGTATCTGAAAAATAAAAAAAAATGAGAAAAAAAAAAGAAATGGTCTTGGATGAATAGTCCAATAATTACTAATAATAATAAATACTTGATCATAAAAAGTCATAAATGGATGTTTATGCATGGAGTGCTGTCTGTATCTACTATATTTCAGGGGACTACAGAAAGTTTGTTACAGACACATTTACATGTTGAAGTTTATCTGGTTGATCTCATAGTCATGAGGTTCAGGAAGCCACACAAGTGGAACAGTTGCAAAATTTAAATTGAAAGCTGGGAAGACTAAGGGATGTAGATCTGCATCTTAAGAGACATAATTTTGTTTAGAAATAGTAATACAATTTATGGGGCACATTGCAGATGTTCATGGTTTACTTCTTGTAGAAACTAAAGTAAAAGACACAATAAAGGTTATCAGAGTCCAGGTATATAAAGTTTCAAAAAAATTTATGTTTGTAAGTCCCACTCCAAAGCATGTTTTTATTAGAAGTTTCAACCCGGATGTTTTCACACAGTTTCTTCTGGACTTGAAAATCTTACCCCAGAAGTTCTGGTGTAGAAGTCCCACCATGGATGTGTTCCCAAAAAGGCAAAGTTCATGTTTTTGGCATTTTACACTGACACATTTATATTCTTACATTTTACATCACTGCTCTTTCAAATCTGTATTCATTCTTTGTAAAACATTTCACAGTTTCTGCATTCTCTTCCAAATGTTTATATGTCTATGCATCACTCTTGTGGCATTCATATCCTTTTCATACATAACAGTTATCTGCCATGGTATTTGGGCTTCCATATTCTTTCCTCAGTTTGACACTGTAGTTGGTTCTATCCTGGCCTTGGGAGCTATTTAGATAATTCTGTATCCTGTGTTGCATTGCTTAACATTGTGGTATGCCTGCTACCCCATGTGAGAAGTGCTGTTAGCAGAAAATGGTATCCTATTCATGCCACAGTTTATAGAAGCAGGCACAGCAGAATGTCTGTATTGTTGGCTTATGGTGCTTTGCTGTGTAAGTGTGTCAAAGAAGAAAACAGAGCAGAAATAGATGATAATGGCTCAACAACATGCTGCCATGTGGACTGGGACATTGGTAACCTGAAAGACCACTATAAACAGGTCTTTTATATTGGTGAGTGCAATTTCTTGAATAAGCTACTGGCCGGCCAGTGTTGAGTTGCCCATATTGCATTACTTGGGATAGCACTGTTGAGAAAAAGCTGGTTGTAAAACCAGTCAACCTGCCAAACATGAACTAAGGATTGCTACACTCATTATAGGTTCACTTACACAACATACGATCATAGGATCATAGGAGATTACTAGACTAATGGCTCTGGGGCCCTTGCAAGCCTAGCCAAGAGTTTATCCCAAAAATAAAACCCCGATCAGCACTTGTCACCCCTGTCAGTGAGAGACACAGGTGGAACCCCTGAGAAAAATTTGTGGTTACCCATCCACTCATCAAGGTTGTGATTGCAGAGGGTCAGCGACATACTTTGTTTGACGTGTATGGGGAGTCTATTCCAGAGATGGGGCAGCCTCTGGGAGACAAACTTGTCTCTCCAGCAGGTTTTGTTAATGTCACATATTAGATTTAAGCCTTTTGATCGGGTACTACGTGAGGAGTTAGACTTACAGATATGGAGCATCTCTAGTAGAGCAGGGTCTGAGATTGCCTTGTAGGTAAGACACAGATCACCTCTGAGCAATCTGTATGATACAGAGTAGAGTGATAGTGATTTGAGCCTGTCCACACAGGACAGGTGTTGGAGGCCATGGATTCTCTTTGTGAGGTATTTCTGTGGCCTTTCCAGTAGGTGCAGGTGTTTGGCAAGGTACATACCAAACGGGGCATTGTACTCAATTATCGGCCTAATGAGGGAGGAGTACAGAGAGGTAATAACTTCCTTTTTCTGGATGCAATCCCTTTACTTATGAGGTGAGACAAGTAAAAGACTTTTCTGACAGCTGCCGCTACATTATGGTCAAATGTGAGATTGTTATCAACTTGTGTACCCAGGTCTCTCACCACAGGTTGTGTGCTTAGGAGGTTGCTGTTAATGTGGTAATCAGTAGGGGATCGTGTTTTTGCCAGCTTGGAAGTGGATGACAAGATGGTCTAAAGAGGAGTTTGGACATCCTGTGTACCCAGGAAACAAGATGGAAGGACATTGCAGCAAAGGCACTTGGCTTAGGATCCAAAAACTACTACTTGGGGGGGGGGGGGCTGATGAGAAATAATGTGGGAATTATGATGAGGTACAGCCTTCAAAAGACAGCGAGAAATGTTATCAGAATTAGTGACAGACTCATGGCAATCAGTCTCCTGAAGAAGGGTTTTGATAACAAGCAGAATAGTGCATTCAGACAGCATTTGCAGGACTTACTAGATAAAGAAGGCAGCATAAACTGATGTTGATAATGGGTGACATGAATGCATATATTGGGACAGATAGACAGACAGACAAACAGAACAGAACATGATGACTGACTCAGTCCACATGGGTGGGGCATCAGGAATAAAGAAGGAGATGCCATTCTAGACTGTTGTCTGGCAAATTGTTTGATGTTGGCCAACACATGGCTCAGTAAGAGAGACAATCACAAGGTCACATACAAGTGTGTCCAACATGCAACTCAGGTAGACTTTCTCCTAGCAATGAATGAGCACTGGGGTAGCATCAGTGATTACAAAGTCATCCCCAGTGAAACAGTTGACTCACAACATAAACCACTGGTTGCTACAATCAGCTGCAAGCAGTGGACAGAAAAGGCTCTAAGGTGAAAAGAGAGAGGGTATAATGCCAGAAATTTATCTGAAGATAAATCACAAAAATTCAAGAGAATACTCAGGACTCTAGCACCTCAGGAAGATGAGGAAATAGGTGGAGTTAAAGAAGAATGGCAGTGCCTCAAAACACAATGGGTGAGGACTATAGAACAGAAATGAGGCTGATTCAGGTATGGCAATAAGGTACGTAAGGAAAGCTGGTGGGGAATTCAGAAGTTCAGGAAGTTATCAAAAGAAAGAAGAAGTGCAGGAAAAAAGTGAGAGATATAAATGATGAACCAGGCTAAGAAGGAATACTGGTTGGCTAACAAAGGCTAAGAGAGCAGTTGCAATAGCAAAGAACAAGGCATCATATGGCACACTACTAGCTTCTGGAAAGTGACTCAACAGGTGCCACAAAGAAACTCTATTGGGTTGTAAGGCAAAGACAGAAAGATAAAGATATTCATCATACATCCTTCATAAGGTATGCCAGCAGCAACCTGCTCACAAGTCCACAGGACATCAAAGACAGATCAAATGAGTACGTCCAGCAGTTTCTGAATGAAGATACACCCTCAGAAGCTGTACCACCCCAGACACAGCCTTCAATAAGAGAAGAAGAGGAGCCCACCCTAAAAAAAGTAAGAACAACAATAAGGAAAATGAAGTCAGAAAATATCAAGCTTAGATGAGTTCACAGTAGATATGATGAAGATGTTGGTTGAGCTAAGGTTGAAATGGCTTCTAGGGGTACTCATAGCAGTATGGAGAGGACAGTGTATCTCAGATGACTGGAGATTAACATTCTAGTGATGCTGTACAGGAACAAAGGGGCATTCACAACTGTGGGCAGTATAGAGGTATCAAACTCCTGTCACACTACATGAAAATTCTGGATTGATAACTAAATAAATAAATATGCAGAGTATTAGAAAATAATATGAGAGATGAACAGTTCAGATTTAGATCAAGATGCATCACAACTGACCGAATGTTTGCAGTGAGATAGGTACCTGAGAAGCATTATTTTATTTATTATTTTATTTATTTCCATTTGTTTACCAGGAAAATCTGATTGGGCTCAAAAAGCCCATTTTCAGTGGAGGCCTGAGGAGAAAGGCTCCATGGAGTACAATGCTGTAAAAGATTGACAATGCCCGATAATATGCATAATATTGACAGAACGATTTTCATTAAGGATTCATAGTAAGAAAATTAATATGAGTTATACATAATAGAGAAATCAAATAATCATAAAAGATACATGTTAGTTTATACAGGACATGTTGTAATTGACATTGGAGGCAAAGGAAAGAATATAAGGTGAGTATCTATAGAGATTACAGTGGGAGCAGGCAGATGAAGGAAGAAGAAGAAGGAATATTGGATGAGTGTAAGTGAGGAATAAAAGGGAGTGAGATGAATGAAAGGGAAAAAGATATTTGGTTGATACTACAGCTAAACTGGATTAGTGCAGGAGCAAAGCCAAGTGTTGGTAAGATGTTCCCTCATGACTTGTTTGAATTTGGTAGTGTTACTGGTATTGATTATATTCTGTGGTATGTCATTCCAAACTCTGGCTAGTTTGTATGAATACAGGGAATCACTGTAGCAGTTATTTGACTTAGTGACCTTGAGAAGTAATTTGTTAGATGACCTTAGTGTTCTGCTACTGGAGTAGGGCTGTACTAGGTTAGTAAGAGATGGACAGTTGTCTGGATGATGCAGAATAGAATGGGTTAAGACCAAACGATTAAAGGTTAATATGATAGACACTTCCATCCAGATGAGTTGGTGAAGTGCTTTGCAGTAGTGAGTTCTAGCTGATAGGTTGGAAGCAAATCTGGCTACTTTATGATAGCAAGTTTCTAGTTTGTTTAAGTCACATTTTCTTAACTTAGTGAAGATAAGTGAAGCATATAAGAGGGTAGATAGAAGGTGAGATCTGCATATGGAATGTCTAGTGGAATCAGTTAGAAAGGGCTTTATTCTATATAGTGAACCTAGTTTGAAGAAGCTAGAGATAAGGAAATTGTCCAACTATGCATTTCTAGACTTGGAGAAAGCTTATGTCAAGGGGCCAAGAAAGCTTATTTGGACAGTAATATGATGGTTTGAAGTCCCAGAAACATTGGCAGAATTAGTGCAGGCTATGTGCAAGGACCAAAAGACACAGGCATGGAAAATGTTTGGACTGACAAAGGGGTTCCCAGTGCGGGTGGGTGTGCATCAGGGTTCAGCTGTGAGCAGACTGCTGTTCATACTGGTGATGGACTACATTAACACATAGGCTAGATGGGACAGATCAACAATGTTGCTGCATGCAGATGATGTGGCATTACAGGCAGACTCTGAGCAAGAGCTTCTGCAAAGGAAAGGGGGAATGGAATGCAAAACTGATGGCACATGGAATGAAACTGAGAACAGATAAGACAGTTGTAACTGCAGCAAATAGTTGAAATTAGAAGAAGCTTAAACTGAGACAGAAGGGGAAAAGTGGAACAGGTTACAGCTTCAAGTATCTGGGAGGGGTGGTTGAGGAGAAGGGAAGTGTGAATGATAAGGTCAAAGCTAGAAAAAGAGGAACTGCAGCTAACTGACACAGAGGGTCAGGGGTGGGTGTGACAGAAGAATGCCAAAGAAGCTAAAAAGTAAGTTGTACAAAATAGTGGCGTGAACAGTACTTAAGTATGGTGCAGAAACCTGGGCACTGAAGGTAGAAGAGTTGACAAAGCTAGAGGTGATGAAGATGATGTAGAATATGGGACAGATGAAGAAATGAGGACATCTAAGCAGAAGCCGAAGTTAATTCAATTGCAGAGAATGTCAAAGAGAACAGATTACAGTGGTTCAGACATATTCAGAAAGCAGAAGACAATCTGGTGAAGAATATTTGAGATCGACAGAAAGAAGGCAAGAGGAAATGGGGGTGGGTAGTGGCCTTCCAGCAAGGAGATGGGAAGATTGTGTGACAGAAGCTCTACAACAGATAGTCATAACTATCAAAGAAGGCAGAGGGAAAGTGGCAGTGTGCTGAAAGAGATGGCAAAGGATGACTTGATGACCTGACTCCACACAGAAAATGGTAAAATTGTGGTTGATGATGATGTTGAGCAAAATTCCTTGAAAAATGCATGGATACACTTTGATTCACACCTACTTATATGTATGGTGTCTAGAATACTGACAAAATAAAAGATTATCATGATGGACTTGCTGGAAGGCATTCTTATACTACTAAAAGAAGAGTGATGACACAGTACTTAAAGATAAACTATGAGGGATGCAGAACTGACCCTCTCTCCCTGAGAAGACACAGCTTTACATATGAGCCTGATGAAGGGTAGAAAATGTTATTTCTAGTGTTATGTTAGTAAATGTGATGGCAATGCATAAAACTACTGGTTGAAGCAACACCTTGAAAACTTGGATATATTGCATCATATTTTGACAAAGCTCCGGCAATAGTTGGCATTTTAACAGATTTGAATTATTTGTTATGCATCTTTGATTGTATGTATACTCAGTTATGTGATACACTATGGACAAGTGTTGAAGAAACTATCACAAACTAAATAGGTTAAAAGTTTTAGAAATCTTGTGCATCTTTCAAAAACTATGTCCAGAATATGAGTGAAACAATAACAAATGCAGTTTGGAAGGAGGTGGTAAATCTAACTGATACTATAAATAAACTGTTCTGCCTTTAATATTTGAAAAATGTTTACATATTAAATATTTACATATGCACAAATATATAAATGTGTTTACACATATTCATAATTTCTTTTACAATCATGCTAAATGTTCATCCCTATTAGATTCTGACTCCTTTTTCCATAACCACCATCTGATTTTACTTAATATTGTTAAAATCCATTTACCATTAAATAAAATTT
This sequence comes from Protopterus annectens, assembly GCF_019279795.1. Taxonomy (NCBI): domain Eukaryota; kingdom Metazoa; phylum Chordata; order Ceratodontiformes; family Protopteridae; genus Protopterus; species Protopterus annectens. Next base: position 1,628,894,989 of record NC_056726.1, on the reverse strand, counting down.
CATTTATTCGTTCATTCCATATAACATAAAATAACATTTTTATCTATTCTATTAACATATTATTTACTTTTATACTTATACTATCCATATTTAATCATATCCATGTTTATTTCATCCACTAAAAATCTTCTTTACATAGTTTCCCCCATAACTTTTTACACTTATATTTCAAAACATGTTCTGTAGTTTATTCTTCTTGACCATGTGAATATATTCTATCACTTTTATTTTTATGGTGTATTTACTTTCATTGGCAATTTATTTATTACCAGTCTCCACAAAAAGGCGTGATATTTAACTTTCTGATTGCATCATTTGCCTCTTATTTTTACAGCTTTAATTTTTTCATCTGTTAGATTTCCCTGTGGTTTTACATAGTAATGGTTTATCATTACATTCTTATACCATACTTATCTATCTTTTCTATATCATCATTTTTATTTTCCATAAAAATATTTATTCTTTTTTTCAAAACACCTTTATTGAATTATCACTTGTGGCATAGACAAATTTATATTCATATAAAAGTAATCACACTATAACATAAACATTTTACTTCACATATATTGCTATATGTCATATAACCTAAGCAACATTGCATAAATTATTCAATTCCTGCATTTTTTAAAACTAGAAACATCTTTATTAAACCATCACTTCCTACATAGGCAATCACACATTTATACAAGTGAAAACAAACCACACCGACACAATCTTAGTTGCAAGCATTTTACATCACAATCCATACTGACATATTCCCAATATATTCACTACTTCTACTATAGTTGGTTTAGATTTTAATTTCCATTTTCTAGTAATTTCTTTTTTTGGCATCCACCATTATTAAACACTGGAAAGCCTTACCATTTCCAAGTCTGTATCATAGCTCAGAAAAATCATCTCCCTCATCAGACCAATCTGCCCACCCAGCATCTCTCACAGTCATCCCATAGGGAATCCTTAAAGTTCACCAGTTCACTGCACTCCCAGAAAATATGTTTCTAATTGCCTCTTTTTGCTCTGCCACACCTCCAACATTTGCTGTCTGCCTGAGGAAAAATTCTTTGGAGTCTACTTGGGGTATAAAAATATCTGTGTAAACATTTCCAGGCAAAAATCCTAAATTGCCTAGGTTTTGTTGCATATTTGGGAAACATACATATATCCTCCCATTGTTTCTTTGCAAATTCCTTATTCAGTCTCTCTTCCTGATCCTTTCTAACCTCCTCTGATTGATTTTTATAGTTACCATGCAATGTTTTATATGTTCTACTAATTATTCCTTTTAATGGCAGCTTCAGTTCTTGATTCTAATAAAAATTTTACCAGTGCTGGTCTTTCATTTAGAACCCCTATTTATTTATCTTTGACTATACTCTGATATCAATCCCTGATAGGGAAGACAGTCTCTAACCTGTAGTCCAGATACATTCTTGGCATCTTCCCATTCTATCATCTTTCTCTCTCTAGTTATTTGCTCTCAATATATTGATTCCTTTGCCAGTTTTTTTCAATAAATTGTGGCTCCTCTTGCCTATTATCTGTATTCTTAATTGCAGTCATCTCTATCCGCAGAATTTCCTTTTTCCATTCTCAGAATACTTTCTGCTACTTTATGGATATAGTATTCTGCATGATTATTGTTATTCTCCTTAAAGGCCTGCATTCAAAATCCCAGTCTCTCCTTGTTTCTTGAGCTTCCCCTGTGTTTCATAATCATCCCTTTCCACTTTGAATTATAATGTTCTGCTTGTGCTATGTATAGGAGTCTTAACTGTATAACTCCGAAATACCACTTCAAATTGGGTAATCCCAATCCACCCTGTTCTACTGGAAGAATCATCTTATCCCACTTGACTCTTGCCATCTTCCCCTCCCAGATAAAGTCCTTCATGTCTTTATTAATTGCTACCACAACTTCTCCTCTGGTTGATAAAAATATGCCTGACCTATGTATAAGACTAAAGGGACTAAAAACATTTTAACTGCTTGTATCTTACTATCCATATCCATATAAAAAGCTTCCATTTTCTCAGTTTTTGTATTATCTTTTTATTCTCTTCCCACATATCTTTAACTGCCACACTAGAATCATTCATACTCCTAAATTTTCATTTTGTCATGTCCCTATAAATATGGGTATTCCTGAACTAGTTTATGTATGGGTACATAATTTACCGCTATTGCCTTTATTTTAGCTTCATTAATTTTATATCCCGAAAAGATCTCTGTCTCAAAGTATTCACAACACTGTAATGCCTTTTTCTGGTTTTGTCAGGTACAAAATAATATCATCTGCAAATAAAGCTAGTTTTCTAGGCTACCATACCAATTGTATCCTTAAATTTCTGAGTCCCTTATTTTCTTTGCTAATGGTTCTAAATATAATGTGATTAATAACGGGGAAAGAGGGCATCCCTGCCTGGTTCCTCTGCTCAAGCAAAAATTATCATAGAGGACCCCCCCACTTTAATTTTTGCCTCTGATCTCTCATATATTCTCCTAATCAACCTTATAATTTTTTTCAGGGAATGCAAATGCTTCCATTGCCCTGTTCATAAAGTCTCAGCTTACTGTGCCAAATGCTTTCTCTGCATCAAGATCTGCCAATAACAATGGTATTTTCTTACATTCTGCTTCCCTCTGCATCATCAATGTTCTGTTAATGTTGTCAAATGTTTGCCTCCCCCACAGAACCACATTGACCCATGTCTATCGGTTTTGGCATTACTTTTGCCATTCTTTTAATCATTATAGGCATGAAAACTTTATAATCATGGTTTAGTGTTGAAATGGCCTGTATGAAGCTGGATCGGATGGATCCTAACCCTCTTTAGGTATTACAGCTACCACTGCTTTCTTCCAGGATGGTGGCACTGTTAAACAAAACATTCCAGATCTTTATCAGTTTTTTTTACCATCTAGCTTACAAAGTTCCACAGGAATACCATTTATTCCTGGGAACTTTTCTGTAGATTGGTTATCAATCACAATTTGTATCTTATTTCCCTCTCTCCTGTTAGTAAGTGAGCCTCATCTACCTCTAAACTTAGAATATTTAATTCTTCCATAAACATTTCCATTTGTACCTTTTCTTGATTTTCATATTTCTCTACTTTATAGAGACTCTCATAGAGTTTCCAAAATGTGTCTAATACCTCTACAGGATTTCTTGTTATCCTCTCTGTTATAGGCTCCCTATGTTTGGTATGTACCATTGTGTTAATTAACCCTACACTGCCTTCTACTAATTTTCATCCCATAGCCATCTTATCACCCATTTCTAAAATCCTAGAAAAATGTATCCAAATACAACTCCTACCATATCTCTTAGACAATAACCTATTAACTCCAACACAGCACGGTTTTAGACCTGGTCATAGTACTATGACAGCCCTCCTCTCCTTCCTGGAAATCATATATAAAGCCCGAGACTCTGGACACAATGTCTCTACCCTTCTACTTGACCTCTCTAAAGCCTTTGATACTATCTCTCACAAACTTCTTCTAACTAAACTCTCTCAGCTCAACCTATCTTCCTCCTCTTTAAATTCATTCTCCAGTTACTTATCAAATAGATATCAGTCTGTCAAATGGAAAAAGACCACCTCCTCTTTCCTTACTACCCCAACAGGAGTTCCCCAAGGTTCCATATTAGGTCCTCTCCTCTTCAATATATTCATAAATGACTTCCGTAACTCTATCCCTTTCTCAAATATCATTCAATATGCAGACGATTCTACTATTATCTGCTCTGCAACATCCCTTCCTATGCTACAAAAGCTAACACAAGACACATTCTCTATCACAGAACAATGGATGAATCAAAATCACCTTGCACTAAATGCCTCCAAAACCAAATTAATGATATTCACTCCCTCCAAAAACACCTCTGTCAATTCTAACACTTTTTCTATCACTAGTCATAACAACACAACTTTGGAATTGGTATCTGAGACCAAATTACTTGGGGTACAAATTGATAATAAGCTTAAATTCAACTCCCACCTACAACTAAATATCAAAAAAACCCATCAAAAATTAGGTATGCTCTACAGACATAATCGCTATCTCACACCATCCACTAAAATCACTCTCGCTACCTCATTTCTTATCCCCTCCCTTCTCTATGGAGCTGCACTCTTAACTAACCTTCAATATTCCCTTAAAACTCAACTTTCCACATGCTACAACAAAATAGCTAAATTCACTACTGGCCACAAGTCATCTAGTCACTACTGCTCTTCCCTCCACAAACTAAAATGGCTAGAACTATCCAATCATCTCACCTACACTCAACTAACTCTTGCACATAAACTCATTTTCAACCCCTTACTGTGTCCATCCCTATCCTCTGCCTTTAAAATGCACCTAACTAACAGAACACTAAGATCTAACAACCAAAATCTAATAGAATTATACAAACCAAGTTGTCCCTCTGGAAAAAATCTCCTATCCTACGGTCTAGCTCGTCTCTGGAACTCTCTTCCACCACTCATTCGTACCATCTCCAATCACTCTACATTCAAAAAATCTCTTCACTCTTACCTATTATCCAGGTGGGAATGCTCCTGTTCTCATTCAACATAATCTACACCAGCAAACTTATTCTCCACCTCTCTGGCCACTTCCATTCTACCTCTCCTACCACAATCTTTCTCTGCTCATACTAACTATACATCCTCTCTAAACTGTACCTTTATGTGTCATGTTTTAAAGTTTCATAAAAACTAATAATCCTCTGACTACTATATTAAACAGTTGAAATAATTGTATTCAAACTAAAACCTATTTGTAATAGGATACTAGAACTGTTCTCATACACTAAATTGTATCACTTGTAAATTTTGTATCTTAACCAAAAACCTATTCAACCTGGTTTCTGGAACTACATTACTTGTTATGTCACTTGTAAATATTGTAATTATAATGTATAACCTATTGTAACTTGTTACTGGAGCTTTTCTCCCCAGGACTCTATTGAAAATGGGTTCATCTTGGCCCAATGGACTATCCTGGTAAACCAACTGCAAATAAATAAAATAAAATAAATTTACATACAAAACTCCTCTTTTTACTGGGTTTAATCTAGAACCCCATATAAATGAAAAAAACTATCTGCAATAATTCATTTTCAAATACTATTGACAACATAAATACACTTGCTAAGTATGATATTTTTTTCCATCAGTACTGAATTTATCAAATAAGCCTTTTTTCTGAATAATTTATATGTGCTCCAGAAAAGATGTTTGCTTTATTTCTTCTATTGTTTTTCCCATTGAATTCTACTAAGATCTTTATTCCAGAAATATCATTCATTGTAAAATATATACCTGTGATCTTTGCATCACCTAAACCTTTACTTTTCTCTTTATTTAAAGTGATCCCTATCATGTGTAGATAGTCATTTGTGCAAATTATTACTTCTTTTATCCAAATATTGTTTTTTTTCAATTATTATGTCATCTGCATATGTTAACAGAACTGAAATTCTTAACAATTTAAGTGTTATAGACCCCACCTCTTTCATTTTGCAATTTATTTCATATACTATCACATTCATAACTGGTGCAAAGAATAAAGAACTCATTGGACATCCCTGACTTACACCACTCTTCATATGTACCTCTTGGCTTAACTGGCCATTTACAAGTATTCTTACTTTATTATTACTATACTCTGACATACATGATTTCCTAACTTTTTCACTTATATTATATTCTTTCATTATTATTCATAGTATTTCATGTCCAGTTGTGTCAAGCCTTATTAGGGTCTCCCATCAGGATTTTTGCTTCTTATTTTCTGTTCATGATATCACCCACAATTTCTCTATCATTAATAACTCTTGAAAGCCATTTTCCTTTAAGCTATATATGCTATTGTCCATAATATTTTATATTTTAGTTTCAAATTGTTTTCGTATTGCTTTCATAAAGATCTTATTCAAAGATTATTATTTCCATTTTTTTAATTCTCTTCTATCTTTTTTCTTCCATATGAATTGTATTCCACTACATAATTCTTTATACATAAAACCTTCATTTAACCATTCATTAAAAATCTTAAAAATATATATTTTTGTCAGTCCTTAAATTTGTATACATTTAATACCCATTCAACCTGGTTGTGAAGCTGGATCTGTATTTATCTGTCCTAACACTTTATCTAGCTAATTTAAAGAAAACTTCTTTCCAACTCTTCACTCTTTTTCTGTTAACTTTTTTACTTTCCATTTTTTCACTACCTTATTTTTTTCTTTATACATTTCTTCTACATGTTGTATTACACTATTCATAATCTTTTATTGAGTTCTTCTTATTCCTGTTCTCCTTTTACATTTTATTTTTTTCATTATACTACTATCTGTCTTTACTAATCTGCTTAAGTAACTTGATACTTCTTCTCTTTTTCCTCATAAAAATATATTTGCTTATATAACATTTATTGTATTTTTTATTGATTTGTTTTATATAATTATTTTTCTTTGTCAAAGTGCTAGCTATAATTATGTTATTTTTAAAATATTTTTCTTTCTCTACTTTTCTCAAATCACATCACCACTGTAAAAAAAAAACATTTTTGTATTTTTCCTTAAATATCCACCATTCAGACCAATTTTTATAAAATGTTCTCAAAGTAATATGATCTTTCTATAATTGTATTACTAATCTCTTTCCTTCTTCATTCATTGCTTTCTCATTTATCCTTTTTATCATTTTACATATTTTTATATATTCCTCATTTTCTTTTACAGTATCTCTAACCATATTGCGAGAAGATCAGAAAATCCTGTTTCAACTATCTCCCCTTCTCCTATAACCAAACCTTCTGATACTATAAAATAATCCATTTCAGTTCTATACATACCCCTTTTGTAAGTCCATGAATTTTTGTCCCAAAGTTGTAACGTATCACATCTTATAACTGCTAACATTTTTCTTATATCATTTCCTTTCTTTTTACACTTGCATCTTAAATCACAATTAAAGTCTTCTATTATTATAATACTCACATTTCTTACTACATAGTCTAAAATCTGATGAAATAAGCTTTGACGTTTTTTACAGTTAGTATACGTATATAATTTTATAATTCTGTAATCTTGTTCTTTCCATTTTAAATCTACAATGGTTAATCTTCCCATTTTGCTAAGGTTAGATCTGATATCTTTATTGCATTTCTACAGACTATAGCTATTCCAGAACATCTTTCATTTCCCAAATTCCAGATTATCTTTCCTCCCCATAGTTTCTCTGTTTGTAAAAAATATTGTGTCTTTTAATGTAGTTAAATCTACATCACATATATTAAACCACTCCAACATTCCTATTATTCTTACTGTATTTTTAATACTATTCATATTAACAGAAAGCACTCCAAAAATGTTTATTTCCCTTTTCCGTAAATTCATGGTTTCATAAGTTCTTTGCTAATTACTAGGCTATATTTCCTAATAGGCCATTCTAAACCTAACCAATTTCCTTCCCAAAAGTGAGAATCAAACAGTACCTTATGTCTGTGAGTCAAACACCTCAATCATTATACCAAACCCAATCTTTAGCTGCATATATTCTTTTTCATCCATTTCCTTTCTTTTTCTTTTGTACTTATCCCTTTAAACTTTCTTTTTCTGTATTTTACCCTTTTACCATTAGAGTTCTCTTTTTTCCTTTTACTACCTCCCAGTTTGTCTTCTTCATCACTTATTTCAGAACCTTCCTCTATATCCTCTTTATTATTTTTTCTCATCTAATTTTTCTTCTATTTCTACTACTTCTAAAATTTCTTTATGTTTCATTTTATTCTTTCTTTTTTGTTGCTGTTATTTTCATTTTTGTAACCCATCCCTAAGTGTCCAGTTTTGTTACATTTGCAACATTTCAGTTCACATTTTTTTACATCATGTCCCATTTCCCTACAAATATAACATTTTCTTTTGTCACAGTTACTTACCAAATGCCATTTTCTCCACCAAAAAAAAAAGTTTTGTGTTATCCCAGTATTTTAAAACACCCCTATTCCCCTCCACATATATCATGATTGGCACATGTATACTTTATTCTGTTTTTATTTTTAACAAAATATTACAGTCCCAGCCAGCAGTCCATAAACCCCTTTTGTCATAAACTTTTCCAATGTTCAGTACATCATTACAAGTTTCAAACCTTCTCTCAAAATCTCTTTTATCATAAACTTTTAAAATGTCCAGTACCTCTTTACAAGTTTTCAAATCTTCTTTCAAAGTCTCCTTTTTACCTCTGGTCGAAATTGTAAATTAATCTTCTTTTTTGTTTCCCTGTTAAATTGTTTTATCACATAAAGATTCCATGGATTACAATCTTTCTTTTTTTCATCTTCTCCAAGAAAATGTTCCATTGAAAAACAAAAAGTCTGAAATATAATGTTGCAACACATCTCTTTGTTAGGAACAAATGCTATTACCCCAAGTGCTTCTATACCCAAAAGAGCTATTAAATTGCTGGCTTGAGGTGTAAATGCAGTGGGTTCATGGTCAGAAAACAAGTGAGGCTGGGTACAAATCCAACACATTCTACTTTTATAGTAGTGAGGAAATCATTCTATGTTGCTAAACTTATAAACAAATGTATGGCATCTAAGTCTGAGGAAGTCATTTTCCCACTGTATTTGGCATTCATCAGACCTATTATTGAGTACAATGCCCCCTTTGGTATTTACCTAACCAAGCATATCCAACAACTGGAACATCCACAGAGGTTGCTTACTAAAAGAATACAGTGCGTAAGTAAAGTATCCTATGCAGACTGCCTCAAGGCTCTATCCCTGTATTCTGTTTCCTACAGGCTTTTGAGGGAAGATCTGTGCCTGGCATACAGGGCATTGTCAGACCCCACTGTGCTGGACCTCCTGCTGCATATCCACAAAACAGAAAGCATCAAAATTACCAGTTCTAAAGACTTAAACCTTGCCTGTGATATAAATAGGACCTGCTGGAGAGACAGGTATGTATCCCAGAGACCTCCCCATCTCTGGAAGAGGCTCCTCATCCCTGCAAAGCAGAGTTTCTCCCTAATCCAATTAATGTGCAACTTGGATAATTGGATGAGGAACAGGAAATTCATCTCTGGTTTGGCACCTATGTCTCTAATGGACACAGGGAACCTGTAGGTGTTTCATCTCCCAGGCCCCTGGTTGTAATGTTTCATCTCCCAAACCTGTGCTTACATTTATCAAGGGTATCAGAACTTGCCAGAAATTTGGGATGCATGGCTAGGCTTAAAAAGGCCCTGGTGGTCATTAGCCTAGTAAACACCTATGACCCTATGAACCTATACTTGTCCATTTCTTTGTCTTCTTTACTTTGAATCCTTACCACATACTTGCATTTTTTTACTTTCTCTGCATATGTTTTCTTTTCCGTTTCACCACTATTCTTCAGGATTGCCTCTGCATCCTCCTTTTGTATTTTTTCTACAATATCCCCTCAGGAAACATGTTCATTTTCTGTCTCACTCTGAACCGCCATTTCTTTAAGTAAATCATCCAACAATTCTCCTGACTGGAGGGTTGTTCATAGGTTCATAGGTAGGTACTAGGCTATTGGCCCTGGGGCCTATGCAAGCCCAGCCAAAAAGGTACCCTGGCTTTTGCCACCCAAGAAAATTATTTTCCTGTGCCACTGTTGAACAGAGCCACAGATGTGATCCCCGGGGTGAATTTCCTATTTCCCATCCAATCATCAAGATTTTTCTTGAAGAGTGCTAATGAGGAGCTTTGTTTGATATAGATAGGTAGTTTATTCCAGAGTATGGGAAGTCTCTGGGACAGGAATCTATCCCTCCGGTATGTTCTGTTTACTGTGGTGACAAGGTTTAGGTCCCTAGAGCATGTAGCTCAGAGGGATTGGGATTTATTTAAGTGGAGCATGTCCAACAGCTCTGTGTTTGACATAGCTTTGTATGTTAGGCAGAGATCCCCTCTTGGTAGGTGATATGCGACAGAGTAAAACTGGAGTTTTTTGAGACAGTCTGTGTAGGGTATCTGTTTGAGGCCGGTAATTCTCTTTGTGAGGTATTTCTGTGACATTTCCAGTTGTTGTAGATATCTTGTGAGGTACATAACAAAAGGGGCGTTGTACTCTATAATGGGTCTAATGAGTGATGAGTAGAGGGGAACAATGACCTCTTTTATTCTGGATGAGAAACCTTTTGTGATGAGGTGTGCCACGTAGAAGGTTTTCCTGACTACTGTGGCAATGTGATTATCAAAGGAGAGACTACTGTCCACCTGTGTCCCAAGGTCTCTTATCACATTTTCGCTGTTAAGTATACTACCACCTATGTTGTAGTTCATGGGTACAGAGTTTTTACCAAAGGGGATGACAATACACTTTTTGGCATTGAGCTTGAGGCCATGGCTTTGACACCAGCCATCTGTCTCAGTGAGGCCCTTTTGTAGGATGTCCACATCGTTAGGAGTTTTGATTATGGCTCTTAGTTTGCAGTCATCTGCAAACTTCATTAGTCAAAGGCATTCTGTGTTAGCCTGTACTTCAGAGAAGTAGATACCAAACAGGAGAGGACCCAGGACTGAACCCTGTGGTACTCCACTTGTCACTGGTCTGAAGTCGGATTTGGAGTCTGCTACTTTCACAGTGTGGGTTCTGTCAGTGAGCCAGTTGGCAACCCATCTTGTGACATAGGGATTTATACCTAGTTTAGTGAGTTTATCTATAATTCTAGAGTGGGGGTGGTGTTGAAAGCCTTGGCAAGATCTAGATAGGCTGTGTGAACCACCTTACCCTTGTCTATGGCTTTGGTGACTGCTTCAAAGAAGTCTATCAGGTTTAGGAGACATGATCTGCCTTTTACAAACCTGAACTGGGTGGGGTCCAGAGTTTGAAGATTACCAATGTCTTTGTTTATAAGTTCCATGATGATATGTTCCATGGCCTTGCAGACCAGGCTCATGAGGCTAATAGGGTGGTAGTTCCAGGGGTCAGTGGTTGCTCCCCCCTTGTGGAGTGGGATAACTGTCGCTGTGTGCCATTCAGCAGGCACAAAGCCTGAGGTGAGGCTATGATTGAACATAGTACTTAGGTGGGGTGCCAGTTAGTTCTGTAGTTCATGTAGAATGCAGCCTGGGATGTTGTCTGGTCATATGAATGCTGTGTTCTTGGCTTTGGAGAGTGTGGTTTTTACCTGTGCAGCCATGATTACAGGAACTTTGCATTATTCCAGTATAGGGATGGGCTCTTTAGGGGGTGAGAGGGGGGTAAAGTTAGCACTGAACCTATCTGTCAGGATGTTGGCAATATCAGTTGGGTCTGTATATTTAGTGTCATTGTGCTGTACCTCAGAGCAGATCTGAGTGTTGCCATTGAGATTCTTGACATAGCTATAGAATGCTTTGTGGTTCTCTTTAGGATCAGTGGTGATTTTGTTTTCGTAACTAGCTTTGGAGGATTTTATCTGGGATCACAGCTTCTTACTGAGGCTGACCAGGGAGCTCCTCTACTCATGGGATTTTACTCTCTTTTGCAACAATTTCTTCCTTCTGTTGTACAGTTTGTTTATGGCAGGGGACCACCAGATTGGCTTCCTTTTTTGGAGGATAGCATCTTGGTTCTGTTTGGGATAGCATGATCCATGCACTCATGTAAGTGCTTATAAAGTGCAATTGTGTAGGATTCAATAGTCGTAAATGTATTGTCCATCTGCATGGGTGTCATGAAGTTCACCACTTCTGTCTTAAGAAGCATGAAGTTGGCTTTGGATAAATTTTTTACCATGGTTTCCTTAATGGGGGGTGGGGGCAGGATGTGGATATCTAGGGTAATTAACTTATGGTCAGATCAGACCAATGAGGCATTGACTTTAGGTGTGGAACACCGGTCACTCATGTTGGTAATGACTAGATCTAGGATATTGCTGCCCCTGGTGAGCATGTGGATAAGTTGATCAAGGGCATTGGAGTTTATGAATTCCAGAAAGCGTTGAGCAAAGGAGTTGGTACATGAATAGTTTTCCCAGTTAATGGTGGGGTAGTTGAAATCGCCCATTATTAGAGTGTTTGGTTGAAACCTAATATTTTCCAGTACATCAAGAAAAGAGGAGTGGGAATCCTGGGGCATGGTGGGTGATCTGCAGCAAGCTACAATTTGGATTGCAGTTTTGCCCAGAGTTAGTTGCACTTGGATAACCTCGGCTGCATTATGCTGAGTGTTAAGTTACACATTACCTTGAGAATGAAGACAAATACAGTTCTTCCTCTCTTTCAGTGGTATTTATTAACTACAGTACACACGTGTGGGAGCCTCATGGAAAGCACCAGGGAGACTCCCAGAACAAAGGAATACACAAGCTTATATACTGTTAATACTGCTGACAGTACAAAAATATAAAATGAACCAATTAGATCATTATACAGGACAATTAACCAATCAAAGGTTTACCCGTAAACATAAGGCAATTCACATCATCATATCTCTAGGCAGATAAAGAAAATCGGATACACTTCCATAAAAGGCACATTTCCTGCTTTCAAGCAGACTCTTGTTTTTCAGTATTTTTCCAGTACTCACAGTTCATTCAAAGTTCACAGTACACAGTACATCGTAATACATGCAGACTATCACGTACTCAATTCCCTCAAACACATGCTTTGGCTGTTCATATTCTACAATCCCCCATTTGATGCTGTGTAAGCATCACCATTTAATCTATCATACATTTGCCCCAAATCTAACATAACCATGTTACTAGTCTTTTTATCATTGGTAAACATTGTCATGTCATTGTCTACATTCATAGTTGCAGGCATATAAAACTTAGGCACCTTTTTCACAGTTTTTGAAGACATCAATTTCAAGATCAGTGCTTTGATTTAAAATAAGACAAGAAAAGCAACAATTGCTAATACTGCAATTAATAAAATCAACTTCAACTGCCCACCTCCCCAACCTGAGAACAGGTTGGTTAACCATGCCCATGTTGAGCTATCAGCCTCTTTGGCTTCAGAGAGTTTGGAAACCCTTTGAATTAATTCAAGATGGCTCTCAATCTCATGCTGATTGTCAGGAATAAATGTACAGCACTCCTCCTGGATTAAAGCACAAGTTCTTCCTTTTGCCGTTAGGGTGAAGTCGAGAGCATACGGTTTTGGAGTACTACAGCTCTCATAGCAGTCAGTTCATCAGTCACTAGTTCCAAGGCAGAAAATGTAGCGTTGCTTAATACTGCAAGCAATTTGGATAGCTTTCTCAGTTCCCAAATTGATTTCACTGCTCTGTATTCTGGAATTATACCAGCCCATGATATGACGTCATCACCCAAGTCCATATGGGATAGTCCTTTAGTGCCAGCATGAGCTAAATCATGATGATAGATCCATGAAGCATCAACTTGACCTACCGGATTGTTAGGCTTTTTCACTTTTCGAAAGTTTCGGATTTTTCCTTGAGGTAAAACAGAAGTCTGTCGGATGGCTGGGGCTAAATAGCCTAAAAAACAGCTACCAGACTAGTCTACTGGCAGCCACTTCTAGGTCCTTTTACCACAGATGAAATAGCAGTCCTGCACTAGGATAGTGATATTTGATAGAGTTGGGTTTCCAGGAGTAAAACCATGGAAGACAGCCCAAAACACTCTTCTGATGTTGTCATTGGAGAGGGTAGTGTTCTTGAGGATTTGATAGATAGGACAAAATGACATTAAACAGCTGTTATTTGTACATTGATACCCTTGAATTGAATGATTACACTTACTCCAACCCATCTTACGAGTCCAGTGACGTTCTCTTGAATAGTTAAGTTGAAAACACAAAATACCATTATGACGAAGGGAAAGTTGTAATGCGATAGATTTGCTGGATGTTATATTAGCAGTATTGTTGAGTAAGCTAGTCCATGTGTCAATGATACTTAATGGAGCCGCAGCCAATGACAATCCCCCATGGACAGAGGGAATGGCAGTATAGATCCAGCAGTTTGAAGCATTGAAAGTAGAAGCATAAACATACTTGATGGCCTGGTAGGTGTTAAAAGGTAGTTGCCAAGTAGCTCGTTTGCTGTGATGCATCACTGGGGCAGGAAATAAAAATGGCCACATTAAAAATAACAGTACAATAAGAATAACCACCAAAATAGCTGTCCAGTATTTTTCAGGAAATGGTGGTTGCGCTTCTGCTGGTTCAGGAGGGACAGGTTTTCCAAATGGATATATGTTAGGCATCATTGGGTGCTGGCAGAGTATGGCTTCGGGTACGAGTAGCAATAGGTAGAGAGTCTGGAATGGAAAAAGGTAAAGGCTATTGATTTTTGGATGGCACAACCTTTTTGACGTGCGATATGTGAATCCAGGTGGGCGAGCCTTGTCGTCGCACTGCTGATGATGTCAGTAGATCCAGGAAGGGTCCCTTCCAGCGTGGTTGAAGCGCTGTTTTTTGAGAGAAAGACTTGACATACACCCGGTCTCCTGGTTGTAGTGCGGAAGACAGGAAAGGATCAGGGATATGTTGAGCCGCTGCTATCTGGCGGTGATGAAACTGTAAAAAATAGACAAGAGAAGTGCAATATACAAGAATATCATGATCAAATGCATCGTACACAGAGAAAGGTGGAGGTGGTGTCATGGGCATGTGCATAGGGCAGCCCATGAGGATTTCATGAGGAGAAAGTCCCTTAGTAGGATGTACTTGTGCTCTCATAGATAGTAGGGCTAGGGGTAAGGCCTGTACCCGAGTGAGGCCTGTTTCAGTAGTAATTTTAGCCAATCTAGTTTTTAGTGTCTGATTCATGCATTCAATAATACCTGATGCCTGTGGTCTATAAGGACAATGAAATTTTAAGGTGATGCCTAACATTTTACACAATGAATCAATCAACTGAGCAGTAAAATGTGTTCCACGGTCCGAATATATTTGACAGGGAACACCAAAATGAGGTATCAATTCATAACAAAGTTTCTTAGCAACTGAAATAGCATCATTCTTAACACATGGGTAGGCTTCTAACCACCCAGAGAAAACATCAACAACAGTTAAAACATATTTGAAATGAGTACAAGGTGGGAGTTCAATAAAATCCCATTGCAAAGCACAGAATGGTCCCAATGGTTTTGGCAGTGGTTGTGCGGGAGCCATAGTGCCTTTTGCAATGTTATACTGTAAACAAATGGAGCACATGCTCAAAAAATGCTGTACAGAAGCAGAAAGTCCTGGGGCAAACCAATCCTTTTGGATTTGTTTTATTAATGCTTGTACCCCTACATGGGCTGGCAAATGATACGCTTTAATAAGAGAATTTAACATGGATATTGGGCAAACCAATCTGCCATTGGGATGTTGCCAAATGATATCAGAGCATTTAAAACAACCTTGAGCCAGCCATGTTTTTCTTTCTGATTCTGGTACTTCATCCGGTAAAGCTTTTAACACTGTGGTATCAAAAGTAACCATTTGTTGCCGAGGCTGCAGAAAATGTCCCTGAACAGTTTGTGAGAGAGCAGCCTGTTTAGCAGCCCAGTCAGTTAAATTATTGCCCTTAGTTTCAAAGGAGTCATTGGATTGATGGGCTGCACATTTAACAACAGCAAGTTCAGAAGGTAATAATAAGTCTTGTAGCAAATTATTGATATAGAAATGGTTTTTAACAGGTGCCCCAGAAGATGTTAAAAACCCTCTTTCCTTCCACAATATACCAAAATCATGAACAACACCATGGGCATAACGGCAGTCAGTATATATAGTAACAGACTTGTCAGCTATTTTGCATGCATTCGATAATGCCACTAGTTCTGCAGCCTGCGCGGACGTGCCTGGGGGTAATTGTGCTGATCTTAAAACTTCAGTCCGAGTACAAACTGACCAAACAGCTTGGAATTCACCAGAGTTTGTTCGTAAGCAGGATCCATCAACAAAAAGAACTAAATCAGGATTTTGCAAAGAAGTGTCATATAAATGTAACCTAAGAGAAAGAACAGAGTTAACTACAAGCACACAATCATTTGGTTCACCCTAATCCGAAGTTGGTATTAAAGAGGCAGGGTTCAGTGGTGGGCAGCGTATGACTTGCAGGGCAGGATTATTTATTAAACTTAGTTCATACTTAGTAAGGCATGCATTTGAAAGATACAGTGTTTTTGTTTTTAAAAGTAGCACTTGAACTGCATGTGGGACTGCTAGTATAGTATCATGTCCCAGGGTTAGTGGGGCTGCCATATCAACCAAGACAGTGGCAGCTGCCACAGCCTGTAAACAGGCCAAGTAACCAGAGGCAACCGGATCTAGCTGAGTGCTGTAGTAAGCAATAGGCCGGTAGTCTCCAGTGCGTTGCTGGGCTAAGAGACCCAAGGCAGTCTTGTTTCACTCACAGCAAAAGAAAACAAAAGGTTTGGAATAATCTGGCAACCCTAAGGCAGGAGGACTTACCAAGGCTGCTTTGATAGCCTGAAAAGCCTCTTCATGTTTTGACGTCCAGGGTAAAGGTTCCGTAACATCTTTTTTGAGGTGTTGTAACAGGGGGGCCGAAATCTCCAAAAAATTAGGCACCCACTGTCTGCAGTATCCTGCTAGGCCAAGGAATCCTTGAAGCTGCCTCTGGGTTACAGGGCAAGGGGCACTTTGAATAGAAGTTATGCAATTTGGGAGTATTTGACAAGAACCCATTGCAATTATATGTCCCAAATACTGCACCTTTTCCTGACAGAATTGTAATTTTGATCTATTTACTTTAAACCCTCGTGTAGCTAAAAAAATTAACACTAAAAGGGAATCCTCCATACATGAGTTACTGTCTGGTGAAGCTATAAGAATATCGTCCACATATTGGACAAGAACTGAATGTGATGGTAGTTGCAGATCCTGTAGCTGTCTATGCATCTCTCTAGAAAATAAATTTGGGGACTCTACATATCCCTGGGGCAATCGAGTCCAAGTATACTGCTGATCTTTGTAGGTAAATGCAAACGAATGCTGACTGTCAGGTTGTACTGGAATAGAGAAAAAGGCTGATGAAATATCTATGACTGTAAAACATTGTGCAGTAGGTGGGATACAGCTCAAAATAGTAGCTGGGTTCGGTACAATTGGGAAGACAGGTTAAACAGCTTTGTTGACTTCACACAAATCCTGCACAAATATGTAAGCTTGTTTGCCAGGTTTTTTTACCAGTAATATTGGGGTATTACATGGGCTTGTGATGGGTACTATGATCCCTTGCTGCTCTAATGCAGAAATAACAGGGGCAATACCAGATATAGCCTTGGCTGTCAAAGAGTACTGTGGCACTCGCGGCAACCTTGCTCCTGGTTTTAGAGTTATTTTTACAGGAGTAGCAGAGGTCAAAAATCCTACATCATTGTCATGAGTAGTCCACAGGTGAGAGGGTAAGGAATGTAAACACCTGTTTCTGTCAAAATCTGACTGATACACATGGTCTGTAAAGTGATAGTTTCATCTAAGGCTGCCAGGGTACTATCCTGTTGATTTGAAGGTACTTGGAGATAAACTCCATCAGCTGTGCAAAAAATAGTGGCCCCCATTTTGCAAAGCAAATCTCTCCCTAATAGATTTAAAGGTGCTGAGGGTCCAACTAAAAATGCATGGTTATCTTGTAGAGGTCCCAAAGTTACTGGGACTGGAACAGTTTCGGAATACTCAATAGGTATACCAGAGACACCTACTCCTCTAGTTATCTTGTCGGAGAGGGGGACATTCATTGCTGCCTTGCCAGCTAGCATGGATTTAGTTGCTTCGGTATCAATCAAAATGGATGTGGTTTATTTTTAACTAGTAACATAACATGTGGTCCATCCTGATCCACAGGAATAAAAGGGCACAACTGCTGCTGTTTCTATTCAGAGAACATTCATTGTGGTTGCTGCCGATTGGATGGAGTCCAATTAGAATTCCACTGATGTGACGTATCAGTGGGTGGGGCAGGTTGTTCAGCTAAATATGGACACTCATTTCTCCAATGGCCTATTTGGCCACAGTTGAAACACTGATTACTGGAACTCTGGGGTGGGGCCGACTGTGTTCCCTGCCAGTTTTGTCTATTCTGATTTCCTGCCCCTTGGCATCCACCCCTCCCTCTTCCTTGTCCTCGTCCTCTACTTCGCTGACCAGGCGGCTGGCCAAAAGCATTACACATTTGAATTTGTGCTTTCACTAATTTCTCCTGTAAATCCTTTTTTTCTTTAGCCAAGTGGTCATATAGGTATTGTACCTGCTGGACTAACTCATGTAAGCCTAAACTAGGCCAATTTAAGCACACTTCCTTCAACTTGTCCCTCACCTGAGGGCGTAACCCATGTACAAAAGCAGCTGGCAACCCGCTCTGTGCCAGTCCTTAGGTGGGCTCTAGGTACCCGGAATATGCCTCGAAGGCTTCAGTGAGATGATTTAAATATTCGTCTACAGGCTCATCTTCTTTCTGTATGACTGATTTAATTTTTGACCAATTGGGGGTAGGCAGCACTATTACAGTGATAGCATCGACTATACATTGTCTAACTGCCTCAAATCCATTTCCCCCTCATGCGTTGTGCTTTGGTATGGGGGTGGGGACATTAGCGTGATCCGAAACTCGCTTCATTAAATCAGCAGGGACGGCATACTGGAGGACTGCCCTAACCTCTTCTATAGTAGGGTTTTGCAAACAGATATGCCCTGCCAATACGCACTGAAATGTAGCCGGATTTGTGAAAATGGGCAGAAGAGACTTAATAATAGCCTGAAAGTCAACTGCTGACCACGCTCTAGGCACTACCACAATAGCCGGTTGTCCAGCATTCCTGGCATGTGCAGGGTTCGGAACTTCCCTCAGTGGGAATATTCCTTCTTCATCTGATGAGCCGGTATGCGACTCAGGATCAGAATCTGGGTTAAATTTGTCCGGACCAACGTAGCCATCATTGTCATCGATCACAATTGGGCATTGCTTGTAATATTTACCCTTGTGTAAGTATATGGCTTCTTTATTTTGGTAGATTCTCGGATTGCGAGACCTAGGGTCAAAATACGTTTTCGTTTTTCTTTTTTGTTTTTTCTTGGAACGGGTTGCTCTAGGTGAAGGCTTTCCCTTGTCTGTTTGGCTTGGTTGTTCTATGATCAGTCTGCTAGGTTGCCCTCCCATTGCTTGATCTCTGCTTCCAGAATTGGGAGCAGTCTGCCCTTCTCCCCATCGGCCTTCACCCCCTGTTGTGGAGCTCACTGCTCTGTCTTGGACCTGTGGGGGCTGGTATTGTGGTGGAGGAGCTATAGGGGGTAGGGGGAACCATAGATTGTCATCCTCAGATGATTCAGTTATTTGCGATTTACTTAATTCCTGTACAGGATATAATCCCTTAAAGGGCGGTTCCCTTAAGCGTTTACCATCTGCCACATCTAGATTACTCGCAGTATGCTGCAGGTCCTTTATCTGCTCTTTTAGTTTTTGCTGATTGTCCTTAGAACTACTGACTACTGAGCCCTTTTCCCTCTCTTTAGCCTCACACATTCAATCATTAAAAGCTGCCCAGCACAACCCTGGTATTTTTCCTTTCTTTTTTAATCTCTTGCGCAAATTAGTCAAAATATCTCTATTAAAACTACCGTTGTCGGGGAAAGCAAGGTCACCGTCATTCTTAGCAAGGGCAATCCACTGATTTAAAAACATGCAACTGTCCTGGGACACGCGATAAAACATATAACCAGCTGGTGTACCTCTTTCTGGCTCACTTATTTTTCCCTCATTCGCTCCCATTTTCACACAAATAGAGCTACATTTGTTTAACACAGGTTTAGCTAATGCGTTATATTTTGTTACCCCACTCTCATATCTCCTTTGACATGTATGTCGCCAGTATCTTCGTATTAACCCACGCTCATACTGCACACTCAATAGCAGAAAAGAAATACATGCCACTTACCTTAAAATGACTGAATGAGAGAAATCATGTCATTTCTGCATAGTTAAAAATACCAAATCTTTAAGGCAGACAGATGCAGAAAAATGAAAGAAACACCGCAGAAACAGAAAAATCTGTTATGGGCCCTTTTATTAGCAGTATTTCATTCAATTCATGACTGCTGCAGCTTGTTCTCAATTCAGATCCGAGTAAATGGCACCAATTGTTAAGTTACACATTACCTTGAGAACGAAGACACATACAGTTCTTTCTCTCTTTCAGTGGTATTTATTAACTACAGTACACACATGTGGGAGCCTCATGGAAAGCACCAGGGAGACTCCCAGAACAAAGGAATACACAAGCTTATATACTGTTAATACTGCTGACAGTACAAAAATATAAAATGAACCAATTAGATCATTATACAGGGCAATTAACCAATCAAAGGTTTACCCGTAAACATAAGGCAATTCACATCATCATATCTCTAGGCAGAGAAAGAAAACCGGATACACTTCCATAAAAGGCACATTTCCTGCTTTCAAGCAGACTCTTGTTTTTCAGTATTTTTCCACTACTCACAGTTCATTCAAAGTCCACAGTACACAGTACACCTTAATACATGCAGACTGTCACATACTCAATTCCCTCAAACACATGCTTTGGCTGTTCATATTCCACATGAGCAACTAGCCTGGATGTGTGGATATCCTTAATGAATATGGACACACCTCCGCCTTTGGTGTTCCGGTCCAGGTTACATGGCTGAAAAGTGTGGTATGAGTTATAACCTGGTAGTGCAGGGGTGCTTTCTGGAGCCTTGAACGAGGTCTCAGTCACTGCACAGATATCGATGTTCTCCATTTTAAGGGGTGCCTCGAGTGAGTGCATTTTGAGATTTTGGCTTCTAGCATTGAGTAGCATCACCCTCAGTTTTTGCTTGCCTGTTCCTGTTACAGTGGTGAATTTGTCATTTGAACCTTGCCTAAAAAAGGCACTATAGGGGTGGCAAGAACCTTAGCCAGTATCTGGAATCCCAGGGGTGACAGGTGCAGGCCATCTCTGGCAAACCATCATGGTCTGTCGACCATGTCATCCCAGGCAGACAGATACTGGATCCCTTTAGAATGACACCAGAAGCTTAGCCAATTGTTGAAGTCAATTATTTTGTCTGTGTACTGTGGCATCATTCTAGGTGATGGCAGAATGCTACTCAGGGCTAGGGTCATACCTGCCTGGGCTACAAGATTGGAGAGCTATTCCATGTCTCTTTTCATGTAGTCCAGGGAGGTACATCTCAGGTCATTCACACCAACATGGACAATGACAGAGTCATATTTGTACTTGTTGTGGAGTGACCTGAGTGCGTGCATTATGTGGTGGATACTGGCACCCGACAGGCAGCTGACAGTAACCTTCTCCTTGTTTAGCCTGGTGAATGGGACATCAGTGTGCCTGACTATAGAGTCACCTATGACTAGTGTGTTGGGTACGTTGTTTTGCCTTACTGGCTGTGGTTGAGTGGCACACTGAGTCTGTGGGCTATGTGTCATTTGGGTTGTGTTGGGGGGTGGAGGTTGCTTGCATTTCTGCTTTGGAGTTCTCTGTTGCTTGAGCAGATTATTATTGAGAGCCTCCGCAAATGTTTTTGTGTTTCTATGTGTGGATTTTGGTGGTGTAGATTTAGTGAGACGATGTGATGAGTGTTGTGTGGTGCAAGTGTTTACCTTCTCCTCTTGACTGTCAAGTTCAGTCTTGATTGGAGAGAGCTTTACCTCCAGTTTGGCTAGATAAGTGCATCTCTCACAGGTTGTAGTGTTGGATGGTAGGAAGAGAGGGTTGTCTGTATACATGAGGCAATTTCTACATTGCCCCAAGATGCCCAGATTCATCAGATAGACAGGCGAGAACACTGGGAGCAGACCCTTGGACATGCCTGAATAAAAAAATATTTTCGTCTAGATAAGTGAGGAAAGTGAGTACAAGAGCTATTTTTCTCTAAGCAAGTGAGGAAAGTAAGTACCAAAACTGTTTTCCTCTAGGTAATGAGGAGGGTTGAGTGTAGTAATCAGTAGGTTATTTAGTGCTTACAAGTTCTGAACAAGTGCTGATCACGAATAAGCAAATTTGAGTGCTAGAACTAAGAATCTGTATCTGGACTAAACTAGTTACAGGAAAGGGGGGAAACAAGTGCAAATGCAGGCTTTTAAATCAGAATGTTGAGAGTGATGGAAGAACTGCCCAAATGACCAATAACTACAATTTCTGGGCCAGAACCACTCCTTATGTGGTAGATAGGTTACTTAGTGCTTACCACTCCCACTGATAAGCTAGAAGGCTTCCCTCCAACACAGAAAGCTTGGGGGGGGGGAGACTCAGAAGCTTACATACAGTCCTGGATACAGCAAATCTGAATCTGGACTACACTAGTTACAGGAAAGGTATATATATATATATATATATATATATATATATATATATATATATATATATACAGAAAAGTAGCTAAAACAGCAGTAAAAACAATTCAAATGCAGTGCAAGCTAGCACACTTGAGTATGTAGCAATGTTAGACCAAGCAGTTTAAAAAATGCAATTAAATTAAAAATGAATAAAAACAAGTGCAGAAGGAGTCTATTAGGGAGTGTCCCAGATCAAATCTACAGTGGGGGCGGGCAACTGCAAAAGCCTCCAAATTTAAACAACAACACAGGAATATGGAGGGTGGGTATGGGAAAACCAACACCTTCAGCAGATATCTGAAAAACTATACAGTGAAGCAAAAATAACAGTGCACAACTGTGAAGTCAGCCAGCAATAATATAAAATTAGTCAAACAACAATTACCAGTACACATCTCTGAAGTGCCAGAAAAATATACTCAGCTCTGTATATCTCCAGATAGTTTGAAGAGCACTCTGTTAGGACACAGGAAGGCTCCAGCAATGATATGCAGACTTTTACTATGCAAGTAATCCTTGAGATAGTCAGATAACACACAGGATGTAAAACCAGTTATACCAACTTTATTATACATCCATCATTTGCTGACTCATCTCCATCAAACAGGTTTCTTTGAAACATTTTCTCAGAATCCTGCATACATTCTCCAATCTCAGTATTTGCTTTCTCCTTCATTTCTTTCACTACTCCATCATCCACTTCTCCTTGTTTCTCTGGACCACCTCTGCACCAGGAACAGAAACAGGAAGTGCTCCTCCAAATGGATCCCACTCATAACAATGATGAGTAGGGTTTTTTATTGATATATACATTACATATTATTTACATATTTACATTATTTACATCCATTTACAAATCTCTATAAATTATAAACTTCAATTTAAGCATTCTCCCCACACATTTATCCACAACCAAAATACTGTTGTTTCCAAAATCTTTGTCAAAGTCCATTTTCCATTGTATTTTATTTTATTTAGTTTCTCTTTCCATATAGTCTATGAGGCATAAAATATTACTCTGTCCATTTTTCTTTACTTTTTCCTGTTTACGTGCACCATAATTTCTCTAAGTCTCTAAATGTTTCTTGACTTAATATCTTATATCTCTCCTTTTCTTTTCTTCATTTCTTCCTTTTACATTCTAATTTTTTTATATTTCTCTTTAAAATGAAGTCACCAAACAGTCCCATTCTCATAAAACTCCCTCATAGTTGTATGATTTTCCATAATTCCACAAGTTTTTTTCCTCTTCTCAATCTAATTAATTTTCATTAATTATCTTTATTCCTTTTCCTATTCTTATATATTCTTCATTTTCCTGTACTTTAACCCATATTGCCACATGATCTGAAAATCCAGTATACTTTTTTATTTATTACCTATATATATATATTATTTGCTTTTTTTAACCTTTTGCAAATAATTTATTTTCCAAATAATATAATGTTTAACAATTCAATCATCAATAAACAAGTATTATAAACCTTTATATACACTATGTACAATTGACCTGAACCAAGGCGGGAAAAAATTAATAAAATATATGAAATTAGTAACAAAGATGTATAATATTCAATTAATAAAGTATAAAGTTACACATTAATTATTTAGGGTTCATTTTTAATGTCTCAATAACAGTTAGAATTTTTCCCAAGGGTTGTTTGTCCATGTTTTAGGTGAAATTCTCGATTCCTTCACCTTGATTTCTAATGTCGCTGTTTCTTCCATCAATCTCAAGAATACTTCCAGAGTAGGTTCTTGTGAAGACTTCCACTTTCTAGTTATACATTTCAGTATGGACCAAAGTAGGTATAGATCTTTTTTATTCATTCCAATAGTATCATTAACATTTAAGAGGACTAAAGATTTGGTTAAAATAAAAGTATCTGTGAATATAGCTTGGAGAAAAATAGTAATTTCTTCCCAGAATTTGTTTATATTAATACAATCAAAAATATATGAGGCCAATCAGCTTTACAGTTTAAAGAACATCTCCAACAAATGGATTTGTCAAGTGAATTGAATTTGGCTAGTTTATCAGGTGTAATAAAGGCTCTGTGAATATATTTCCATGTAAATATTTTCCATACTTGTAAATTAAATGTTAACAGGACATAAAAGTTTTGTTTTACTCTCAATTGATAGATTAGTGTGACATCCTTTTGCTATGAAATTCAAATATCTTTCATTAGGGTTAGTTTTATATGTTATCAATATTTTGTATAATTTTGAAATTAGATACGTCCATTATAATTGTCATAAATAACTTCAGATATTAGACTTATCAAATTTGGACTAGTTTTATAAGGAGAATTAATAATTTTACTATTAAGATCCTTAACATATGATAATATGCTTTGTAGTATCGACCAATCTGCTGATGGAATGTCATATTTATTCTGAATTTGTTGAATGTCTAATACTACTTGATTCTCTATACAATCTAGTTATGATAACATTATGAATGTTATTGAAGAAATTCTTTGTAGAGCTAAGTATATATAAATCTTCTGAATAAATTGTAAATATTATTTATATAATTTAAGTTTGTTGGTTTTGTTATATTATATTGAATATTAACAGTCAATATGTGCCACATCCTATTATTTTGTTCACTTAATATAAAATTTTTAATTATTTTATTTTCATTTAGAAAAATAATAGTGTGCAATGTTTTCCATGTTGAAGAATAATTAGGATCTATCCAATTAATGATAATTATTTCCCAAGATCATCTAATATGATTGCTATTATATTATTATTTTTTTTTTGGATAAAAAAGTTTAATAGAACTTTATTTCTTTCTTTCAAGATTTTCTTGTTAGGTATTATAGGAATAGCTTGTGCAATGTAATTAATTTTTGGTAGTATTGTCATTTTTATTATTTGTAATCTGTCTTCAACTCTCAAGAACATTTTATTCCAGCTTACAATTAATATTTTTATTTTATTAATTATGTTTCTATAATTTGTGGCTAACGTTGATCCCAAATGATCACATAGTGTTATTCCTAAATATTTTATTATGGGAACTTGTTTTCCTATCACACAATTTGTAGTTAAGGTAATTTTTCTCTTTTTATTCAAATGTATATAATTAGATTTTCCCTTGATAAATCTAAGGACGGAAATATGATAAAACCTTTCCACTATTTCATCTAGTTTTTGTACTAATGTCTCCAAGACAGATAATGTGAGCAAAACATCATAAACAGGATGGGAGAGAGGTAAATGGTCCAAGTTTTACATAAGCCAAATTGTTTTTCTAAATATCCTTTATTAGTGTAATAAAATTAGTAGGAAATTCAAACAATTCTAAAGCCTTAAAAAGAAAATCCCAGCTCAACGAATCAAAGGCTTTTTCTATATCCAAATCTACTATTAGAGCTTCTTGGTTGTTTCTGTTTAGACAGTCTATGTGTGTTAGAATTCTTTATATATTGTCATGTGTGTGTCTTTTATAAATGAATACTGTTTGATCCTCATTTATTATGTGTCAATGATTTTTTAATTCTACTAACTAATATTGACATGAAGATTTTATAATCATTGTTAAGTAAAGATATTGGCCTATAAGATTTACACTGTAAAGGGTCTTTGTTTTCTTTTATAATGGGTGTAATTAAGGAGTATCTCCATGAAATTGGAGTTGTGTTTTGTGCTAGAATTTCATTCAAAGTTTTGTGAAACAATGATATTACCGAAGATGGAAATAGCTTATACAATTCATTAATTATTCTATCAATTCCTGGTGTTTTATTACTTTTACTTTCCTTGATTTTTTTGAGTAATTTCTTTTAGAGATATTTGTTTTTGAATGTCTAACTTTAACTTTTCTGGTATTGCCTTTACCTTTACTAATTTCAGGTCTAAGTTTGATGTATTAGTTATATGTGAAATATCATTATAATGGTCAGAGAAATAATGTTTAAATGCATCTAGTATATCATTTATATTCGAAACCTTTTTGTTCTTTTTCCTTCCTTCATGTATAATACTTGTAATATTATTTTGAATCAAATTTTCTTTAATCTTATTGCTAAATTATGTATATGTTTGGGTGATACTGCATAGGAACTAAGTTTTAACCTTTCTACAGCTATATTACTTTTGTGAGTTAGGATTTCTTTATATTTTTTGTTTAACTCTTCCAATGCTTTTTTATGATTATTTTGTGTGTAAGTAGATGAATTAATAGTGAGATCTGTAATTTGTTTTTGGATGTTACATAATTCTGATTCCCACTCTTTTAGCTTGTTTTTATACCATGAAATATTTTTTTTTCCATTTAGATAGGCTTTCAAGGTATCCCAAAGATTGTTGTGTCTTTCGGCTTTTCCCGGTTAGGGGTCGCCACAGCAGAACTCCGGTCCGCTAATGATTGGCAGTAGATTTTTACATGCCAAGTTGCCGGCCCTGACGCACAACCTTCAACGAAGGTACGCTCATTCATGCATGTCTCCACACAGAAGACACTCTAGCTGAGAATTGAACAGGACAATGTCTTACTGTGAGGCGACAACGCTACCGCAGCGACAATGCTAAGGTATCCCAAAGATTAATTACATTTATTTCAGTAGTATAGTTTATATCTAAAAAGAATTGTACTTCTGAATCTAACCAAGGTTTAAATTGTTTTAATTTTGTAATGTAAGCTGGAATTCTTGACATAAAAATTAATTTCTTATAATATGTATGTCTTTTGAGAATTAATGAATTATGGTCTGAAAAAATGACAAGGGATTATGGAAATTTTTATTATTTTTGAATTTAGCTCTTGAGATATGAAGATTTTATCAATTCTTGTATGTGTCCCAAATCTGTCGTCTTGGTGTGAAAATAATAATGAATTGATCTCCTTATAAATAAATGTATCAATTAGATTTAAACTTTCTTCCCATTTCTTAAGTAGCTTCCCTATAGAACTTACACATACATTTATTTTGCTTGTGGTCTCTGATTTATGTACTATACAATTAAAGTGACCTCCCAAAATCAAATTTCCTTTATATACTCTAGTTATTAGATCCATGTGTTTTCTTATTGTCCCAACCCCAATACCTGGAAACCAATATATATTTACTATTTTATTATTTATTTATTTATTTGCAGTTTGCTTACCAGGATGGTCCATTTGGGCCAAGAAGATCCCGTTTTCAATGGAGTCCTGGAGAGAAAAGCTCCATAACAACAAAAGTTATAAACAAGTAATTGTAGAAAGCTACATAATAACAACAGTTATAAACAAGTAATTATATAACAATAAATGCAGAAGTACAACTAAAATCATAGCATTTACAGATACAATATGAAGCAAACAATCAAGGATAAGAAAAATAAGAAAAATAGGAATTGTTGTAATTTCTTGCTAGTACTTTATGAGGAAAGGAGTAGGACTGGAATACCTGAGATGTCTGAGGTATGGAGAGGAGAAGAGGTTATGTGGGATGGGTACAGGAGCATTCCCAGAGAGAAGTTAGATGTGAGTGCAGTGAGGTTTTGAAGGAAGAGTGACTAGAGATGGTGCGGATGGATGGTGGAAGGGAGTTCCACTGATGTGCAAGGGCAAGCATAGGAGATTTTTGCCAGGAGGGCGGGTGGGTTTATACAATTCTATCAAGTTTTGATTGCTGGATCTTAAGGATCTTTTTGGAAGGTGCATTTTAAGGGATGAGGATAGGGACGGACAGAGGGAGGGACTGAAAATGAGTTTGTGAGCATGAGTGAGTTGAATGTAGGTGAGTTACTTGGGTAGCGCTAACCAATTTAGTTTGTGAAGGGTGACACAGTGATGGGTAGAAAAATTGTGGCTAGTGGCAAACTTGGTAATCTTATTGTAGCAGGAGGAAAGTTTTGACTTAAGTGTGGACTGTAGGTTAGTTAGGAGTGGGGCCCCATATAGGAGAGATGGGATGAGGACTGTGGTAGAGAATGTGAACTTTGTAGTGGGAGTGAGGTAGCAACAATTGCGGTAGAGCATACCAAGTTTCTGGTGGTTTTTTTTTATGTTTATTTGTATGTGGGAGGAGAATTTAAGCTGATCATCAATGAGGACACCTAGTAGTTTGGCCTCAGGTACAACTTTGAGTGTTGTATTATTGTGGCTAGTGATGCAGAATGTGTTCTTGTTTATAGTGGTTGTTTTAGAAGGAGTAAATAACATAAGTTTGTTTTTTGAGGCAATGAGTACTAAGTGGTTATCTCTCATCCACTGTTCAGTGGTAGAAAAAGCATCTTGGGTTAGTTTTAGGAGAGTGCGGATGGAGGTGGCAGAACAGATTATAGTTGAATCATCTGCATATTGGATAAGGTTTGTGTTAGGGATTGAGTGGTGAAAATCATTTATGAAAATATTAAATAGGAGGGGACCCAGTATGGAGCCTTGTGGGACACCAGTGGGTATGCTGAGGAATGGGGAGGTGGCTTTTTTTCATTTAACTGCTTGTTGCCTATTTGAGAGGTAACTAGAGAACCAATTGAGAGATGACAGAGATAGGTTTAGGTTAGAGAGTTTAGCTAGGAAAAGGTTGTAAGAAATGGTGTCAAAGGCCTTAGAGAGGTCCAGTAAGAGTGTAGATACAATATGTCCAGAGTCATGGGCTTTGTTGACAGTTTTGAGGAAGGACAGAAGAGCCATGGTAGTGCTGTGGCCTGGTCTGAAACCATGCTGTGTGGGAATTAGTAAGTGATTGTGTATCAGATAGGGTAGGAGTTGTAAATGGATGCATTTCTCAAGAACTTTGGAGATGGGAGATAAGATTGCGATGGGGCAGAAATTTGTGATATTATTGTTGTTGCCCTCTTTGTGAAGGGGTAAGACGAAGGCCATTTTCCAAAGTTGGGGTACATAGCCTTCTAGGATAGAGTGGTTGATTAAGATAGAGATGGGAAAGACAATGGATTCAGTGGCTATACTAAGAAAGTATGAGGGGGGATGTTGTCAGGGGCATTGGAACAGGGTTTCAGTTTTTGGAGAAGTTTTTTATGGTAGATGTGGGAATGGGTTTTATGGAGAAAGGTGGAGTTTGAGGGGTGGCTATATTTGAGAGTGAAGAGGAAGAGGAGGATAGGGGAGGGGTTGTAATAGCAGTAGTGTTAGTGAAGGATGAGGTAAGTTTGCTAACGGAGTTGATGAAGAAAGAATTGAAATGAGTGGCCAGGTCTATGTCTAGAGCATTGGGGACAGGACAAGGGTTTTCTTGTCTGCCAGGATTGAGGAAGGTGGAGCTTCCATTCCAGAATTTTCTAGGATTTGTTTTATGGCTAGTTTGCAGTATGGAGAAATAAGCTTTGCGGTCTGCTGTGATAAGCTTTTTGACTTTGTTGGGGAGTGCTTTGTATTTGTTAAGGGTGGAGGGAGTTTTATATTTTTAGTGGTGTAACCAAACTTTGTCTCTAAGGTGCATGGCAGTTAGTGTGTCTTTGGTTAGCCATGGGGCAGTTTTGCTTTTTATTCTTTTAGTTTTTAGAGGGGCATGTGAATCTAGGAGGTTTAAGAATGTAGAGTTGAAGTAGGATATGGCATTATCCAATGGGAGAGTTTTCATTGGGCTCCAGTTTATTGATTTTAGTGAGGTTGAGAAGGTATTGGGATTAAAGTTCTTTAGGGGACGAGTGTAAATGTAGTTATGAGATATTTGTAAGGAGGAGGGAAGGCGGTGGGCAAATGTGGGGAGGTGGCCACTGAGACAGCTGGGAAGTGTGCCACTACTGGAGAAATAATGAGGATGAGTAACTAAGACCCAGTCGAGGATACTACCTGTGGAGAGGTTTTTAGAAAGTCTAGTGATAGAATTGATTAGCTGAGAGAAATTATAAAGATTAATGTTTATGGAGTTTGTGGCGGATTGAATGGAGGACCAATTTATGTTTATGTCACCTACGATTATTCATAGGTTCATAGGTTCATAGGTTGGTAGTAGGCTATCAGCCCTAGGGCCTATACAAGCCTAGCCATAACAATTCCCTGGCTATTTCTTCCCACATTATTTACTTTCCTGGACCCCTGCATGATTATTGTTTCATTATTAATATTGGTGGAAAGCCAGGACAGAATATCTTCAAGTGCAGAGATGTTATCCCCAGGGGGGGATGTATATAGACACTATGCACATGTATTTATGTTTGTTTAGTTGAAGTAGGGCCAAGATTAATTCAGCATTGTTGAAGTGGGGAATGGGTTTAGTATAGGGGGTAACAGGGAGGATGAGTATAGGAGAGCTACTCCTCCACCTTTTCTCTGGGTTCTATCTTTTCTGATGATAGAGTAGTTGGGGGTGTTATTTCTGAGTCCTTTATGTGAGGTTTTAACCAGGTTTCAGAAATAGACAGGATGTCAGGTTGATTGTAGAGAAGCCAGGAGTGGAGGTGGGGAATTTTTTTGGTTATGCTTTGGGCATTTATAGAGGTGAATAGGATGGGTATGGATGTAGAGGAGGTGGTAAGGGGGTCTGGGTTAGGGTGTATGTCTCCAGAGAGAAGGATGGTGGTTACCTGGTGTATTAGGCTGAGGAGGTGCTTGGAGAGCTTATTGTCAGAGTGGAGTGTTGTGGGATATGTAAGGGTATGATAGTTTGGGGGAGCGGAGTGCTTATATGGAGGAATGAGCTTGTAGGGGAATAGTAGATGGTTTTTGATGAGATATAGGTGGGGGATATAATGATTGATGGGTGTGAGGGTGGATTGGGAAGTGGGTAAGTAGTATAAAAGGTTGGTGAATGCTTGATGGAAAGAGGCTGGGTGAGATAGTACAAATATGATAAGGTGAGAAGAAGGAGTATTTGAAATGAGAAGGAGGAAGGTTGATGAGGCATGGTGAGGTTAGCAGAAGTTGGTAAGTGGATATGATACAGAGTAGATGGAGAGGTAGGTTGGGTGGAGTAATGTGAGAGAGGTGGCGGAGAAGAGTAGTGATAGGTATAGGGTGGTTTGTCAGAAAGGCTGATTGGCTCGTGTTGGGATGATTGGATTGGATGTTTAGGGAGTGGGTGTCGTTATGTGGAGCATAAGTGTAGAGGTGCTGGGAGCGGGTGGAATTTGGGGGCAGGGTAGGGAAGTGGAGTGAGCCCGTAGGGTGAATGGAGTGGTTAGAGCCAAGGAGAAGAGGATTGCCTCAACAGACAACCAGTGGATTTAAGAAATAGGCAAAAGAGCCTTTGTCAGGTCAGGTATGGGTGTACTGGGATGTAACTATGGGCTTATTTTAAAACCAAGGGCCAAAATAGTGAGGAGAGTCACTAGATATGTTATAGTTACATACACGGTCTGGTCTATAAGGATTGTTGATACTTGTGAACCTCTGCTATCTCTGAAAAAAACAAA
The DNA here is from genome assembly GCF_019279795.1 of Protopterus annectens. NCBI lineage: Eukaryota > Metazoa > Chordata > Ceratodontiformes > Protopteridae > Protopterus > Protopterus annectens. Next base: position 1,628,863,329 of record NC_056726.1, on the reverse strand, counting down.
AAAACAAAAAAAAATCTTGCTTTTTTCCCACTTTTCTGAGATTTAAAAAAGTTCAGTTACAGGCTTGCTGTTCTTGAACTGTTTGTAAGTTTCTTGGAGGCCATTTTTTGCTTGGGCTAAAGGGAAGTCTCTCTGTTGATCAGTGGCAGTGAAAAACATTGAACAGCCTGCCTGCCCCTGTGGGAGTGGTTACTGACTTGAAACTGTAGTTTTATTGGCCATTTTGGGTCAATTCCAAACTCCTTCATCTTCCTCTCTTAAAACCCTCTTTTGTGCGGTTTTGCATGTTTTTGTGCATAGCGCAACAGCGGGCAGCGCCGCCTAATAGGGTTTAAACTATTCCTGGCTCCACAAAGTCTGCTCTTCACTTTTTCCCTTAGAACTGCTCTATCTCTCAATTTAAACACCATATTCTCATTCTAAGGCCCTTCACTGGTCCAATTAAGTAATCCTACAAGTTAGCACTATTAAACCATAAGCACTACTTACTCTTATACTCTCTACGATTACCCTGTCCTCTATTGGTCCGTCTTAAATTCAGTTTCCCTATATTACTCTAGCATGTCCAAAGGTCAGTCAATGGTTTCCTCTCCAGTCCAGCTGGTGAATCTGGGAATTATGAGGCAATGTTACAACTGTCTCATGTACACGGACAACCCTCTCCTCCTCCAAACAGGTTCAAATATATGTGAGAGATGCAACTATTTAGCCAAACTGGAGGCTGTGCTCTCTCATCTCAAAACTGGTGTAACCAGTCAGGAGGAGAAGGTAACCTCACACAACACAATTCCAGTATCACATAGTCCCACCACATCAGCGAACCAAACACATAAATACACAAAAACATACTTGGAGGCTCTAAATAAAAATCTACCTAAGCAACAGAGACCTCCAAAGCAGACATCCAAGCAAACGCTACCTCAAAACAAAACACGCACAACACATAGCCCACAAAGTCAGTGTGCCAAGCAGCCACAGTCCTTAAGGCTGAATAACACACCTGATACTCTTGTAATAGGTGACTCTATTGTCAGACACACTGACGTCCTGCTCACCATGCTGAATAAAGAGAAGGTCATGGTGAGCTGCCTGTCGGGTGCTAGGATTCGCCACATAACGCAAGCACTCAGGTCACTCCAAAGCAAATACAAATATGACTCAGTCATTGTACATGCTGGTGTGAATGACCTGAGACGTACCTCCCTGGACTACATGAAAAGAGACATAGAGGAGCTCTCTGATCATGTAGCCCAGGCTGGTATGACCCTGACCTTGAGCAGCATCTTACCCTCACCTAGAATGATGCCACAATACAAAGACAAAATGATCGATTTTAACAATTGGCTAAAATTTTGGTGTCATTCAAAGGGGATCCAGTGTCTATCAGCCTGGGATGACATGCTCGACAAGCCACGTTGCTTCGCTAGGGACGGCTTGCACCTGTCACCACTGGGCTTTTGGATATTGGCAAAGGCTCTTGCCACCCCCATAGTGCCTTTTTTAGGCAAGGCTCAAAAGTCAAACCCACCCCCATAGACAGCACAAGGAACAAGAAACTAAGGGTAATGCTGCTTAACACCAGAAGTCTTAACCTCAAGATGCACGCACTCAAAGCTCTCCTCAGTATGGAGAACATCGATATCTGTGCAGTGACAGAAACCTGGTTCAAGGCTCCAGAGAGCACCCCAGCACTACCAGGCTATACCTCATATCATGCTTTTCGGCCCCAAAACCCGGACAGAACCACAAAAGGAGGGGGAGTTTCCATATTTATCAAGGATATCCACACCTCCAGGTTAGTGGCATTGCACGAAGTATCGGAGACCATCCATGTGCAACTAACAGTGGGCAAGACTGCTTTTCAGTTTATAGCATCCTACAGACCAACCTCTCAAAGTCAGGAATCCCACTCGGCTTTCCTGAAAACATTGGAGAACATGAAGATCTCTCTGAACACCATTATATTGGGCAACGTCAACTACCCAAACATTGACTGGGAGCACTACACAAGCCCCAGCACCTTAGCCCAAAGGTTCCTGGAAATTATAAACTCAAATGCTATGGAACAACTAGTCACCACTCTCACAAGAGGGGACAACATACTAGACCTGATCATTACCAACATGGGGACTCTATGCTCCACACCAGAAGTATATGCCTCATTGGTAAGATCAGACCATAAATTAATTTCACTGGATGTCCACATCCCGACCCCACCCCAGCCCAGAAAACCACAGTGAAAAACTTCTCAAAAGCGAACTTCTCACTTCTCAAAACCGAAGTGGAATCCTTCAAGGCCCCAGGGCCAGTGGAAACTACGGCCCAAACTGCAGAATCCTATATAAACGCATTCTATGGACATCTCCAGGAATGCATGGATCATGCTATCCCAAACAAAACCAAGACCCAATCATCCAAAGGCAGGTGTCCAGTCTGGTGGACCCCTGCCATAAATAAACTGTACAACAGAAGGAGGAAGCTACTACATGATAGAGCAAAATCCCTAATAGGGAAGGCATCTCTGATCAGTACTAGCAAAAATTACGATCCCTCATAAAATCCTCCAAGGCCAGCTTCGAGAGAAAAATTGCACAGGACACCAAAGACAATCATAAGGCTTTTTTCAGTTATGTTAGGAACCTGGGATGCAACTCCCAGACTTGTTCTGAGTTGATTCTAAATGACAAAAAATACACTGAACCCACAGACATCGCCAATATCCTGGCAGACAGGTTCAGTGCAAACTTCTCCACCCCTCCCCCAAAAGAGCAAGTATCTATCCCGGCAGAGGGCTGCCTCCCAAACATCTCTGATGCTCAGGTGAAGGCTGCCCTCTCCAAAGCAAAAAACACTGCTTCCATGGGACCAGATGGCATCCCAGGTTGCGTCCTACATGAACTCCAAGAGGAACTAATCCCTCAAATAAACAGCTATACAATCTCAGCCTCACTACAGGATATGTGCCCACAGAATGGCGTACAGCAACAGTGGTCCCACTCCACAAAGGTGGAGCCTCTACGGACCTTGGAAACTATCGCCCCATAAGCCTGACTAGCTTAGTCTGCAAGGCTATGGAGAGGATCATCATGGAGCTCATAAACAAAGACATTGGGGACCTACAGACACTAGATCCTACCCAGTTTGGCTTTGTCAAGGGCAGATCCTGCCTTTTGAACCTGGTTGACTTCTTCGAAACAGTCACCAAAGCCATAGATGAAGGGAAGGTAGTTCACACAGCCTATCTGGACCTTGCAAAGGCATTTGACACAATACCCCACTCGGGCATCATAGATAAGCTATCCAGCTTAAATATAAACCCCTATGTCACAAGATGGGTCGCAAACTGGCTCAAAGACAGAACCCACAGAATGAGAGTTGCTGGACCCATGTCAGACTCGAAACCGGTCACAAGTGGCATCCCACAGGGTTCTGTCCTGGGACCACTCTTGTTCGGTATATACTTTTCCGAGGTACAGGCAAATGTGGGAGGACTATGGCTCACCAAGCTCGCAGACAATTGCAAACTGGGCGCCATAATCAACTCTCCAGTTGACACAAACATCCTTCAAAAAGGTGTCACAGAGACAGATAACTGGTGCCAGCGCCATGGTTTAAAGCTAAATGCCAAAAAATGTATAGTCATACCCTTTGGCAAAAACAATGTGCCCACAAATTACCACATAGGTGGAAACCCATTAAGTACAGAGAAAGTTATTAGGGACCTGGGGACCCAAGTTGATAGCAATCTCTCCTTTGAAAACCACATTGCCAAAGTGGTTAGAAAGACCTTCTACATAGCCCACCTCATCACAAAGGGTTTCACATCTAGATCAAGAAAGGTAATCGTGCCCCTGTATTCATCCCTCATCAGGCCCATCATAGAATACAATGCCCCTTTTGGGATGTACCTTACCCGACACCTGCATCAATTAGAAAGACCCCAAAAGTATCTCACCAAGAGGATCAAGGGTTTTAAACAGATGCCATATGCTGCTCGGTTAAAAAAACTCCAGCTCTACTCAGTTGCATACCGCCTACTTCGAGGTGATCTATGCCTGACATACAAAGCTATGTCAAATCCAGAATTAATGGACATGCTCCACCTCAGTAAATCTAAATCCCTTAGAGCCACATGCTCAAGGGACTTGAACCTCAGCACAGAAATAAATAGAACTTGCTGGAGGGACAGGTTCATAACCCAGAGGCTCCCTTCACTCTGGAATAGAATTCCAGTTCATGTGAGGCGGAGCACCTCACTGAATCTCTTCAAGAAGAATCTCGATAGGTGGATGGGGGATCGTAGGTTTGTCCCAGGGATTACTCCTGTGTCACTATTAGATAGAGGCACAGTAAACTAAACCTTAAAAAGGGCACAGTATACTCAAATCAAGGGGTGGCGTAAGCCATACAGAATCGGGCTAGGCTTATAATTGCCCCAGGGTAGATAGCCTAGTATGAACCTATGAACCTATGAACCTATATATGGTCACAATAAGAGGAAAGGTGATACTGCCACCTAGCGACCAAAGAAATAATTGCAACCGGGTTGTGCAATTGAAGAGAAGAGTAGGGGTTAAAGGGGGGAGGAGACTGCTGCAGGCTGCTAGCTACATGCAGAGGGGCACCACACTAAGCAGAAATATTGTACAAACACAGTAGGTAAGACACATACACTTTAAGGTCTTTGGGCAGTGGTGAGTTACGTTTGTAGAGCACTTGAGTAGGATTCCAGTTGGCTTGATAGTCAGAGGTGGTAAGTCTGGCCAATACTGTGGAGGAACACCTTGGGAGGTGGGAGACGCAAGACCGGGCAGGCTGTAAGGGAGAAAGAGGTCTCCTATTAGTATTTTCATTGCTTGAGAGAGGGGAAAGGAAAAAATCAGAAAGTAGCTAGGAAGTGTAGGGGAGATAGTGGGAGAGGCCAGAGGGAAGGGTTAGCATAAGAGTAGAGGTGAGCAGGAAGAGAGAGGCCTGTAAGAAGAAGGAGAGAGCAGCAGGAGATATTCATTAACAAGCTCAGTAAACAATATAGGGCAGCAGCAGGGAAGTTAATGAGAAAGAAAAAAGACACAGGATCAGTTTAAGCAGGTAGAATTCACAGCAATGAACAGCTATAAACAGGTAGCACAACGTGAAGCAGGAGCATTGTCATTACAAGTGTATGCAGCAGTTAAAAATGCATTTCAACAGTACAACGTAACACAAATGTGTAAGCCAACAGCACATATCATCCCAACAAGACACAGTAGCAGTTACACTTAGTTGCAGTATAAAGAAAATGCACCAAAGGCTCAATATAATAAGGTGCCTGAGTGCTGCGACTATATTATCTGGTAAATTCCTGTGTCTGTAACCATAGAAATAGAGGCACACAATATACAACTAGCTACTGGGTATCTGGACTTAATTGCTATCACCAGAGTAGTTTGAAGCATGTAAAGCCAGGGGAGTAGTTTGCGGTAGTCTGAGCTCGCACGCTTCTTTAGACTCATACAAGTCTAATAACATGAGTACACTCTAACTGCACAGACTCACTGTGCAAGTCATGGAGGTTCAGTAAAATACACAGCAGGACTAATACGCAGTAATGAATAGTTTGTTACATCAATAAAGCTTTTAGTTTTGTTAACAAAAGTATAATTACAAGAGTACACTCTCACTACCATAAATACAAATCACAGAGCGACCCAAGGTTCAGTAACAAAATACAGCAGGAATAATGAGCAGCAATATAGTTATTTGTTCTAACTCACAGTATCTAGGCAAGGATAGCAATAAACTGATGAAATAGACTAGACATTCACTTATCAGTAGCCTCGGAGTTCCGTTTGTACTCTTACTACGCTAGTGTAGGTGGCAGACAGCCGCTTGCTTTAGCGCAAGCCCCTGTATAGACACATTCTGTTTATTCTTTGTTTAGTTTAAAATAATACAAATAAAAGCAGGAGCTGCTTGCTTTAGCACAAGCCCCTGTACAGACACTATCACAATATGAGTTCCATTTGTACTCATGCTATGCTAGTGTAGGGGCAGAAAGCTGCTTGCTTTAGCGCAAGCCCCTGTCTAAACACATTTGATTTATTCTCTGTTTAGTTTAAAAAAATACAAATAAAAGTAGGAGCAGCTTGCTTTAGCACAAACCCCTGTACAGACACTATCACAATATGAGTTCCGTTTGTACTCATGCTATGCTAGTGCAGGGGCAGAAAGCCGCTTGCTTTAGCGCAAGCCCCTGTATAGACACATTTGGTTTATTCACTGTTTAGTTTAAAATAATACAAATAAAAGCAGGAGCCACTTGATTTAGAGCAAGCCTCTGTACAGACACATGTGGATAATTCTCAGCATAGTTAAATAAATACAAATAAAACCAGGTATTCCGAGGCACTTACCAACGGGCAATGCTAGCAGCCTACAATGGGGCAGGACAGGTATTGCTGGGAATACTTTTTCTTTTTAAATATGGCACCACAGGTAGTGGGATCACTATATAGATATGGGGGGGGTGGGGAGAAGTAGATGGGAGGCTAGAGAAGAAGGGGGAGGGAACAGGGACACTAGAGCAATGAGATAAGGGGACAGGGGAGGGGCAAGAAATACAGACAGGGAAGGAGGGAAGGCTACTTAGATAGGGGGGGGGGATGCAAGTCAGGAGAGAAAGGGAGAGAAAGCCAAGGAGAGGAGGACTGCCTCAACAGACAATCAGTGGATTTAAGAAATAGGCAAAAGAATCTGTGTCAGGTCAGGTATGGGTGTACTGGGATGTAACAATGGGCTTATTTTAAAACCAAGGGCCAAAATAGTGAGGAGAGTCACTAGATATGTTATAGTTGCAAACACAGTCTGGTGTATAAGTATATATGGTCACAATAAGAGGAAGGGTGATACTGCCACTTAGTGACCAAAGAAATAATTGCAATCTGGTTGCATTATTGAGGAGAAGAGTAGGGGTTACAGGGGGAAGGAGAATGCTGCAGGCTGCTAGCTACGCATGGAGGGGCACCACACTAAGTAGAAATATTGCACAAACACAGTAGGTAAGACACATACACTTTAAGGTCTTTGGGCAGTGGCACGTTACGTCTGTAGAACACTTGAGTAGGATTCCAGTTGACTTAATAGTCAGAGGTGGTAAGTCTGGCCAATACTGTGGAGGAACACCTTGGGAGGTGGGAGATGCAAGACTGGGCAGGACTTTAAGGTCTTTGGGCAGTGGCGCATAACATCTGTAGGACACTTGAGTAGGATTCCAGTTGGCTTGATAGTCAGAGATGGTAAGTCTGGCCAATACTGTGAAGGAACACCTTGGGAGGTGGGAGATGCAAGACCGGGCAGGCAACGGGTGACGCTAGCAGCCTACAATGCGGCAGGACAGGTATTACTGGGAATACTAATGTCCAGAGTCTATTGTTATATTTTGCTATTACTATGGCTAGGAGTCCTTCATCTTCATATTTGTAAATGATTTGAGGCATAGTGACATTTTTTTCCATAAAATTAAAGTTTCCCTAGTCTTTTTCTTATATGAAGAGTGAGATAAGATCATATATTCATTAGGATTCCGGCTAAAGGTATCATTTGTTTTGAAGTGAATATCTTGAAGAAATACTACTTGTACTTTATTTAATTTCATATATCTTAATAAATTAGATATTTTCCTTGGATTGTTTAAACCATTAGTGTTTAAGGATAAAATAGTCAAGTCCATTCTCAGTATTTAACTTTACATCATATATGTTTTGTATTATATTTTGTAATACCATACCACATGTAAAATGTATAACTACTGTGTTAATAATTCTCATTGTAGTCAATATTTTAATTTTTGTCAAATAACTTAAAATAGAGTTTAGTTCAGGCCAATAAAAAAAGAAAAAATAAAAACGCCAAAATTATTTGTATAACAACAAGTATATAAATATTTTTGTAAACCCTCTAATGTACATGAAGTGAAATACACTTCCAATCTGCTAGATGAGAAGAAATCTAACAGATTGCCTACCATAACTTCCCTCATGAAAAAAGAAAGAAAGACAAAACTAACCCCTTTCGAGCTCCAGTACACATTTTCTCTTATCTTGGAGATTTAACAATATTAGCTATTATTTTCCCTATATAACTATTAATAATGAATTAACATAATGTATGGAAATGAGTACTGATTTGGTAATACAATTTAATTTTAGATTAGATTAGACTTCCTTTTCAGAATATAATCATCCTATCATGCACTACTTAAACATTCATAAAGTAAAATCTCATTTATAACACAGTAAATGTTGCTTAACATTAGTTCTCTTTAGCCTGAGAGTAGTATATATACATATTAATAGTCTCCAATATTCTGATATGACCAATATACTAATGATTATGTCAGATAAACACTCTCCTACATACTAAAAATATATTGTAACTGAGTGAAGTAGATTTAGAAATGTATCAATAAGTGAAGATAAATACGGACAAGTCTACTCAGAATATTTAAATCATACTACAAAAACTATGTAGTCCATAGAATGAACCCTTAGAGTTGTGTTCACTAGAGATGATAATGTAAATATGTTTGAGTGAACAATACATGTTGTAAAACTCTACGTATCACTCACATGCTTTCAATTAGAGACAAATGAAAACATAGCCAGATTCAGTTTGTTTTATGTCCACCCATAAATGTAGTTGTGACAAATTAAAAGAAAAAATGAAGAAAGAACATTAGAGCATAGTGATCACTCATTGATGATGAAACAGAAGCAATTTGCCCTGATAAGTGGCCGTGTGGGTGAGCAATTTATAAACTTCTTAATACTAATGCATAGTTATAATATCAATTCATATTATGTGAATATCATCACAGAGTATTGAACAAAATGCTAGTTAACACAGAGCATTACTGAAGCTGTTCTGTGCAGCCACAGTTCCTTAGAACCTTTATAACAGAGTGTTTATCAAAGACTGTGTCATGCAGCAAGATAAAAGAGTAGGCAGACTCCCTTCTTTGTTATTAAATTGTTAAAAGTAATGACACTCTAAAAAATACAAAACCTATTAAACTGAACAGTGCCTTAAGAAATCTCTATCTCATATCTATTTAATTAGTATTCTACTTGAATTTCTCATCAAGAATTACAATTTACAAATCTGTCTTATTTTACTACTTGAAGCAGTAGCAAAAGCAGACCATGAAGATGTTTTCTCATGGGCCCTTTACTTTAAAGAAATAAGATGAAATTCCAAGGTGAACTCATTTTACCAACCATCTCACTAAGAAACTGATAACCTTATTATTTCAACAGTTGTCAATATTCAGTAAAAATATCAGCTGCATAATAGTCAGCTATACAACTAATGTCTGAAGGATTAAAGGTAGTTTATGTTATAAATCCCTGCCTTAACCTGATATGTAGCATACAGAATATCATTTAGGATTTGCATTTCTTAGGAACCTATGTCTGTAAATGTGTAATTCAAACAATTCTTGGTAGAATGAATGACATCTAAACTACTTTATTATGCTAATTTATGTGCAATTTTACTATAGGTTTCCCAGTAGTTCCCCGTCATCAAGGCAACTCCCACAATACATCAACAGGCACTCGCAAGACTGTCTGAAATGCCAGTTTTATGAGTTATAGAACCATGGCTTAAAGTTTTGCTGGGAATAAATCAACTGTTCATCATAGAAAATAAGTACACATGCCCACACAATTTAGTAGTGCATTTAAACAACTACTTGCATGTTGGTGTAAGAATTCTGGCTAATTGCCAACATCTTTGCCACTTTACTGAAAGTTGAACCCCACTTACCAAAGATTAGAAAGCACTAAAGGGTGAGGAGAGTAATCAGTACTTTACTATCTACTGTATTCAGTATTTATTTGGTTACTACTTAATCAATTCAATTGAACATGTCTAGGCAGTGTGAGCAGAGGAAAATAACAACACTGCACAGTACAGGGTTTACTATGTTATCTAGTAAAGCAATGTGCACATTATATTCAAATAAGCAGGAGTTATAAGTACAAGGTAATAAGTCCCTTTGTGGCTTCTGAAATTAGATGCTTTCTGTTACCAGGTTAATGAAGTATTCAGTATGATTTGTGTCTTTCAGCTTTTCCCAGTTAGGGGTCACCACAGCGGAACTCCGGTCTGCTAATGATTGGCAGTAGAGTTTTACGTGCTGGCTTGCCGGGCCTAACGCACAACCTTCAATGAAGGAACACCCATTCACGCATGTCGTCACACAGAAGACGCTCTAACTGAGAATCGAACGGGCAACGTCTAACTGTGAGGCGACAATGCTACCGCAGCACCACCACCGAAGTATTCAGTATAATATGTCTAAAACCTGTCTTAATTTTACTTATTATGTGCACAGAAGTATGTCACAACTGCAGCTGATGTGTGCATGTCACACACATATTTTCCTATTTACAATTGCAACACTGTAACAGATGCTTACAAAACTATCAGACATCATTTTACTGGATCACCATAGCATAGTGTATCTTATAGCCTAGGCAGGAATAATTCAGAAGTAAGAAAGGACTGTGTTTACTTCAAGCGTAACAATGTAGTCTGTCATGCTTCTGTTACTTTTTCAATTGGATGTTATTCAATGTTACTGTAAATTCTTTTTTGTGTTACCTACATGAAAAACAGCTACTCTGTCACTAATTTCACACCTATCCTTTTTATTTTTTTAAAAGAAGTCAGGATTTGTAGATTTTAATAATCCAAAGACCATGTTAAATGTGCTTAAAATATACTGCTTGTGCAATTGATATCACACTACAAGCGCTACCTTAACAATAGACAAGCAGGGGACTCCTTAACTGACTATTTCCACCTTAAATCTTTCATAGCAGTCAAGGGAAGCTCTAACTAGTGCAGGAGAATGTTTCAAATAACAGCATTGTCAGAACCCAGTAACGGAACTCTGTTTGTAGTGACTCTGTTTTTCCACATTTAAAAATATGGATATCTATGTTACTTTTAAAATGGGAATTTGAAGTGTAGTGAAGTCAGTAAGCCACAGAAACTACGATTAAAATTTTTCAATTTCTATTATGCAACAATGCGGTGAACTAAATATACTATTAATAAAAAGGGAGATGATAAAAACATTTGTGTATATGCTGTCTCTGTTCTTCCTTTACATATAGCTAATTATACTAAAGTGAAAGATAATATTTGAATCTGGTTTTCCTGACTGCCTACGAATGAGATGTAACTATATTTTTAGAAGTCACTCTAAGTTATAAAACCATTTAACACTATCAGACCAACCACTAGACTTGTGATGAGTATGTTGCATAAAGTATAAGTTTAAGGAAAAAGTATAAATGTCTCAGAGAATAATAGGCAATATAATAGATAAAATACATACATTTTGAGGTAAAGTCCAGAAGTCTGTATCTTTGTTGATTCTTTAAGAGATTTGGAAGACTGTGAAGTTTTATAATCAGTTCTTTGTTTCTTTTTCCGGTACTTGCGTATTATCGCAGCCACATGTGAAGGAAGAGAAACGGCTGATTTCCAAGCCATAGTTGTACGAAAATGTTCTGAAAAAACACTCAAAATATATATAAATAGTGACAAGACTGGCAGAAACATGTAGGGACAGAAAACGTTGCTTTTAATATACGCAAGTGGTCCAAAACTATGTCAAAATCAGTGGAGGTACACAGTATGTTTCAGAACTGTTAAGTACTACCGCATTACAAGTAAGACAGGAGTGCTGCTACTCCTGTCAGCTCTCCAGCTTTTCCCACAGTGGCCAAATTTTTGTGTCATATCTTATTTTGTTTGTGTGGGTGCTGTTCTCCGCATAAAATGTGTGGTTTCCTGACACAAGGCAAGATTGTCGAAAAGCTTCACTGGCTGTAACACATGTACGTTGTCATTTTGGAAAAGAAAAACTCTGAATACACCACAATGACGCTGACAGCTGTATATCCCCAAAGAAGCATATAAGCTTCTCATTTTTACACATGGCCACAGATGTACTCCTACTTTTGACATGTCGAAAGCGGCACTTCTTTATGGAAATCCTACATGTTGCACGACAAGCTCTAACTTATTGGCAGGAGTACGGCTTTCAAAAACAGACATTTCTTCTGTTGAAAAAGTGGTTGCAATAATACGTAAGTAAAGGTAGATGTGGTTGCAATAATACGTAAGTACCCTTTTTCCCTTACATCAGACCAAATATTTTTTTCTGGAGATCTTTTTAACTTGGTGGAAACAGTCCAGTCCATTTCTTCAGGAACTGTGATGATATTATTATTCTTGATGAAGGTAGAAGCTTCTTTAATGTTGTTAAAGGTTCTCAAGTCATTTGAATAGAAAATTCTGATTCTAGCAGGATATACCATCTGCACTTTTATTTTATTTTGTTTGAGAAGTTTCACTAATGGCCAAGTTTTTTTCCTTGTTTCTAACACTTTTTGCAGAATAATCATTGTTAAGTCTGATCTGACTCTGTTTATATGTTATGGGACTTTTTCTCCAGGCTGTTTTTAAAATGAGCTCTTTATCCAAGAAGGACAGGAACTTTACCACAATTGATCTTGGTGGTGCATTAGGTGAAGAGGGTATAGATTTTCCTATGGCTCTGTGAGCTCTTTCTATTCCATTTGATAATCCCTCTTTTAAATCAAACACTTCAAGAAGCCAGGAATTCAAAAAAAAAAGTGATGATGTCTTCTCCCTCAGTTTTTTTCTGGAAGGCCAACTATTCTTATATTCGTTCTCCTCTCCCTATTCTCTAAATCATCCACTTTATTAAGTTATTAAGTAGCAGATTATTTTGGTGAAGTAAGAATTCTGTCTGATTTTCCTCTTCTTTGAGATTCCATCTGTGTCATTTAGTGATGTCTCAATATCAAGTAATTTACTTTGTTGTTGCTGCATCATTTATTTTAGTACATCTGTTTGCTTTTGGCAGTTTTCCTTGAGACTTTCCAAATTATCAGTGAATCCATACATTTTTAATGACAGTTTATGTAATGTGGAAGACATCGGTTGTATCTCCTTCTTTAGAGTAGTTTCTGAGTGAGAATTATTTAAACTGGCCATTACCAAACAGTTGTGTTGTTCTCCAGAATATTTTGACAGGCAATACTCAATAATATTCTTGAAATTTGGTAGAGTTGTTCTTAAGTTCCTAAATATTTTTTTTTCTATTTCTGGTTAATAAAAATAATTTTTCCCTGTTTTCTAGTACTGTTTTATGGACCTCTAAAAATGCTGCTTATTTGTTTGTCATCTAGGCTCTGCCCCCAAAATCCAGTATACTTAATTCCTTTTTCATAACTTTTAATCTATCAAATATTAAAAAATAATCAATTTCTGTCCTCATTTCTTTCCTTTTATAGGTCCAATTTTTATTCTCCCATACACTTATCTTTCTATTCTCATAATTTCTTTAGCCATTTTTAACATCACAATCGCTCTTATTTTTCCTTAAATTACAATTAAAATCACCCACCACTATAATGTCCATATTTACGCATACATATTCAAGAATATTTTTAAGCATCATTTCTCTTTTTTTTGTTACATATGCATATAAAGCTATAATTCTATACACATATTTTTCCATCTCACGTCTATTACCATAGTTCGTCCTACTTCCACTATGGTTACATCTAATATTTGAATGCTTTCTGACATAATATGCATATGTCTGAGCATGTGTCTTTCCCCATGTTACAAACTACCACACCATTCCAAAGATTTTCAGTTTGTGTTCTTTCTTCCTCTGTTAATAATGTGATATCTTATAAAACAATACTATGTGCATCTACTGCAGCACACCATTGTAATATACCTATTCTCTACTGTAGCACACCATTGTAAAATACCTATTCTCTACTGCAGCACACCATTGTAATATACCTATTCTCTACTGCAGCACACCATTGTAATATACCTATTCTCTACTGCAGCACACCACTGTAATATACCTATTCTCTACTGCAGCACACCTTTGTAATATACCTATTCTCTACTGCAGCACACCATTGTGATATACCTATTCTCTACTGCAGCACACCATTGTAAAATACCTATTCTCTACTGCAGCACACCATTGTAATATACCTATTCTCTACTGCAGCACACCATTGTAATATACCTATTCTCTACTGCAGCACACCGTTATAATATACCTATTCTCTACTGCAGCACACCACTGTAATATACCTATTCTCTACTGCAGAACACCATTGTAATATACCTATTCTCTACTGCAGCACACCACTGTAATATACCTATTCTCTACTGCAGCACACCTTTGTAATATACCTATTCTCTACTGCAGCACACCATTGTGATATACCTATTCTCTACTGCAGCACACCGTTGTAATATACCTATTCTCTACTGCAGCACACCGTTGTAATATACCTATTCTCTACTGCAGCACACCGTTGTAATATACCTATTCTGTACTGCAGCACACCATTGTAATATACCTATTCTCTACTGCAGCACACCTTTGTAATATACCTATTCTCTACTGCAGCACACCGTTATAATATACCTATTCTCTACTGCAGCACACCATTGTAATATACCTATTCTCTACTGCAGCACACCATTGTAATATACCTATTCTCTACTGCAGCACACCATTGTAATATACCTATTCTCTACTGCAGCACACCATTGTAATATACCTATTCTCTACTGCAGCACACCGTTATAATATACCTATTCTCTACTGCAGCACACCATTGTAATATACCTATTCTCTACTGCAGCACACCATTGTAATATACCTATTCTCTACTGCAGCACACCATTGTAATATACCTATTCTCTACTGCAGCACACCGTTGTAATATACCTATTCTCTACTGCAGCACACCTTTGTAATATACCTATTCTCTACTGCAGCACACCGTTATAATATACCTATTCTCTATTGCAGCAAACCATTGTAATATACCTATTCTCTACAGCAGCATATCATTGTAATATACCTATTCTCTACTGCAGCACACCATTGTAATATACCTATTCTCTACTGCAGCACATCGTTATAATATGCCTATTCTCTACTGCAGTACACCATTGTAATATACCTATTCTCTACTGCAGCACACCATTGTAATATACCTATTCTCTACTGCAGCACACCATTGTAATATACCTATTCTCTACAGCAGCATACCATTGTAATATACCTATTCTCTACTGCAGCACACCATTGTAATATACCTATTCTCTACTGCAGCACACCATTGTAATATACCTATTCTCTACTGCAGCACACCATTGTAATATACCTATTCTCTACTGCAGCACACCATTGTGATATGCCTATTCTCTACTGCAGCACACCATTGTAATATACCTATTCTCTACTGCAGCACACCGTTATAATATACCTATTCTCTACTGCAGCACACCATTGTAATATACCTATTCTCTACTGCAACACACCATTGTAATATACCTAATCTCTATTGCAGCACACCATTGTAATATACCTATTCTCTACTGCAGCACACCGTTGTAATATACCTATTCTCTACTGCAGCACACTGTTGTAATATACCTATTCTCTACTGCAGCACACCGTTGTAATATACCTATTCTCTACTGCAGCACACCATTGTAATATACCTATTCTCTACTGCAGCACACCATTGTAATATACCTATTCTCTACAGCAGCACACCATTGTAATATACCTATTCTCTACTGCAGCACACCGTTATAATATACCTATTCTCTACTGCAGCACACCATTGTAATATACCTATTCTCTACTGCAGCACACCATTGTAATATACCTATTCTCTACTGCAGCACACCGTTGTAATATACCTATTCTCTACTGCAGCACACCATTGTAATATACCTATTTTCCTCTTAACATTTTTCATACTGTTCACATTTAAAGCTAATATTTTCAGCTTTGAAGAACAGTTAGTATAAAAAAAATTATCCCTTTCCTTTCTTATTTTCTTTAAGCATTATGTTTTTGAATTTCCTTTTCCTTTATTTAACTCTCTTCCCTATCAAATTCTTTTTATTTCTTACTGTGCACCAATCAGCTTCTTCCTCACTTGTCTCCTCTGTTTCTTTTTCACTGTTAATTTCTTTAATTTCATATAAAACCTCTTTATCAGTTACATCTTTTTGTACATTGTCTTGTATAACATATTCTACTATCTTTCTATCCTGTATAACTTCATTTTTATTTTCATTTATATTTTCTTTCACATTCTAGCCATATATGGCCAGTATTGCCACATTTTTTGCACTTTAAATCACATTTATTCATTGTTATCATTGTCATTATTCATTGTATTATATCCATTGATTAAATGATCATTTTACACACTAATAAGTTTTTGGTTGACCCCTGTATTTCACAAAACCCCTATTACCATGAACATCAATAATACTCGGTACATGCATAACATTATCATTTTCCATTTTCAGTATTGCTCCACATTCCCATCCCTCAGTCCATAGTCCTCTTAAATCATATATTTTTATAGTGTCCATTACTTCTTTACATATAGGTTCATAGGTTCAGGTCTATATTATACCATAAAATTTTATAAAGTTCTGTTATAATATCGAACCCGTAATGTCAAATGCTGAAAACAGCGAAGGCGCAGGACACTGAATTCTTTCCCAGGGAAGGAATTCGGTGGGCCGTTGTTGTGGCCTCTCTGTTTTCAGCATTCGATATGTTGGAACGTTACGGGTTTGGTTCAGGTAAGTGTGCGATTGTGTGTAGGTTACGGTTGGGGGCGGGTTAGGTGAGTTAGGGTTAGGTGCGGGTCAGGTAAGTGAATGATTGTGTGCAGGTTAGGGTTAGGGGCGAGTTAGGTGAGTTAGAGTTAGGGCACAGGTCAAGTAAGTGTGCGGTTGTGCGTAGGTTAGGGTTGGGGGCGAGTTAGGTGAGTTAGGCTTAGGGTGTGGGTGAGGTGAGTGTGCGATAGTGATGTACCTTAGGGTTAGGGCTGGGTTAAGGTAAGTGGATATCTAGTAGTGTATGTAAAGTTTAGTTTAGGTTTGGGTGTAGGATTTTAAGTATATGTGTGTGGATTGCTGTTTTTTTGTGAGTGTTTGTGTTGTGTGTATGTTTCTCAGAATAGCGATTTTTTTTTCCCCTGGGAAAAAATTTGCTATTCTGACTATTCGATGTTTTCAGATTTCGGTGTTTAGGGTTCGATAATTATAACATTCGATGTTTACGAACTTCAGTGTTATAATATAGACCCCATTGGTTCATATGTGTATACTCGGCTAATGGCCCTGGGGTCTTTACAAACCTAGCCATAGGATTACCCTGGCATAGTGCCACCCGACCTTAGTTCCCAGTGCCTCTGTCGAGTAGAGCCACTAGAGTTATCCCCAGGGTGAATTTTCTATTTCCCATCCACTCATCAAGATTTCTCTTGAAGAGGGTCATCGAGGTGCTCTGCTTGACATGTATGGGAAGTCTATTACATAGCATGGGCTGTCTCAGGGTTAAGAACCTGTCCCTCCAGCATGTTCTGTTAATTGTGGTAATGAGGTTGAGGTCTCTGGAGTGTGTGGTGTGGAGAGATTGGGATTGCTTTAGATGTAGCATTTCTAACAGAGCCAGTTCTTTCAGTTATTTTGCTTCAACTTCAGTTCTAAACTGGATCATTTTTCTTTTTTTTTGTTTGTCTGTAAAAAGCTTGCATGGCATATTCTGACCATGGATAAATATTTTTATTTTGTTCATATATATCCAAAGAAATTTCCATGGCCTGCCCAGTCTCAAATATCAAATCACAAAATTATCTTTATTAATTAAAATGAATACTCTTACCTCTTTTGCTGTGACACCCAGAGGTGCTATGACAGAGTCCCAGACCTTATACCTGTCCAGACTTTCTTTCGTTTTACAGCTCACATGTACTATATGCTTCTTTTTTGTTTCTTCTTTGCTTTTTCTCCCACAGTTTGTGCATAAGTTTTTGTCTCTTGAACTTTTTCTGGCACAGTCTCTTTTTTCCCTTTTCTTCTATTTTCTCTATGATGTCACTCCATAAAATTGCTGCTCCACTTTCTCATTCACTTTGGTTTACCATTTTTTCCAAATAATCATCCCACAACCCTCCCAATTGGAGGGTTGTAATTATGCATTTCTCAGAGGTAGGTAACTATTTCTCCTTCAATCTCCTTTGAAAGTTTTCCTATGAATCCATCTCTCTTACAGCTACAATATCTTTTCCTCCAATATCACTGTTTTTTCTGCACCCACAGCATCAGAAAAAAAAAGTTCTGGTAGCGATTCTACCATTTCAACAACATTTTCATCAACCTTCACTTCATTTTCAGCCAAAGGTGAATCAGCCATATTTTCCTGTTCCTCATGACTGCCTCTGTGCCTTGACAGGAAACAGGAAGTCAGGATGTGTAACACACAAATCCTTCTCCTGACTACCAAGAGTAAGGGAAGTTCCCTGATGCCTCGACCATATATTCCCTAGTAGTATGAATACATCCTTGGGTCTTTCCTGAAAAGAGGCTACTAGTCTAGTGGAACTATCCTAGTCAACAAAAAATAAATAAAATAAGCAGTACCCAGTAGCCCAATGAATATTTTTAAGAAGCATACAACTTTTACATCCAATATTCAATGTGAAGAACTGTTGTGGCAACTCATGCTGACTTGTTTTTCTTAGATAAAAATGATTCTGAATGGTACGGATATTAAAATTAAACTAGTGTTAAAATAAGAATACATTTTGTTTAATGAGTGGGGATCCTGATGAAAAATATAAACTGCTATTTGGTCTGTATCCATCTATGTGAAAAGAGTAAAATTGTCACCAGAATGCAGATCAAGCATGCTTGGACATTAGAGTCTGTGAGTACCAAAATCTAATCAATCGTGTAATATTAAAAATATTCAACACTGGAGATGTATCACAAGTTGAAACCAAATGCCCTGTCTTTTGGACAGTTATCTAAATTAATGTTAAAAAGGTTTGTGGATAAACATTCATTCAACACTGCATACAATAAAAGCTCATTCAATTTTATACAATTTGCCATTAACTTTATAGCCCTTTATGTTGTCAGTCAGCTGGTTCCTGATAAACTCCTATAACCTGATTTTGCACATAACAATGCTGTCTGAATCTATGACAAATTCATCCATGCTTGAGGAAGATACATGAAATCCCTCTTCTGATTGTGTATGATTTTTTGGTCCTTACCAAAGTGGTTATGATCATTATTTGTTAATTCACTGTGTTACTCTAAGGGCAGAGACAGAGCTGGATTATGGTCAAGTGGGGCCCTAGCAGGGTAATGGATCAGGCCCCTTCACAGCAGATCCATCCCAGCAGCCCACCAGCCATTCCAATGTTACATTCTTAGCTATTTCTCCTCAGTTACCATAAACACTGTTCAGACCTGACAGTGGGCATACTATTTTCTTTTTTACTTCTACAATTATTAGAGATATTTAAAACTTTTATTTTGAATTTTATAGTATAAATACCAATAGTCATTTGCTAAACAAAACAATACAGTCTTACAGTGAAAACAGGCTTAGCATGAACAGTAAGCTTCTCTAGCTCCTGAAACTCACATTCATTGAAAAGGCATTGAAAACCACATTTAAAGAAATGCCATCTGGCTGATGGCAGATTGTTTACTTTTGGACTGTTTTCAAACCATAAACCCCTTGCACACACTTTTAGGGCTATGAATACATGCTTGTGTTCTTTGATGCACCATCCTGATTGTATTAAATCATATCCCTTGTATAATACAGCACCACTTGTTAGAGTATGTTTTAAATTTGTAGGTTTGAACATTTTTCCAGTAAGGAACGAAAAAAAACATATCAGTCAATAAGGACAAAACTACCCATTACAAAGCATTTCAACTACAAAAGGCCACAAACTTCTGTCATTAAAATCCACCAACATCAATCAATGTACACAGTCTCTGCAGAAGTAAAAACCATTTGAATAATTCCACATTAAAGAGATGTATAGCTAATGAAGAGGTTGCTGCTAACAAACAACTTTACATTTCAGCTTTTCCTGTACAAATTCAGTACCTGTTGCCCTTGTAGAACAAACTGTCCATGTTACATTAAAAAGAAATTGGTAAGCTGGTCATATTGCAATAGGAAATGGCTGCCAAACTGGCAACATGTTCATAGTTATCAGACATCTCATCCAAAGGAGGACTCACTCAGGAGTGCAGCACCCCTATCCCCCTTTAAAAGAGGCACTGAAATATCAACACTCCATGTACATGATAGAAGTCACAGCCTTCTGTGCCAAAGGAAAGTATGCTACCTGTTGTGCTACTAACACTGCTTCTAAAACTTATAGCACAAACACTGATGATGGACATTTGTTAAACAAAACAGTTACACATTAAAACCAGACTTAGCATGTGCAACAATAAAGTTCTCTTTCCTTCAAACTCACCATTTCTCAGAAAGTCAACATTCCTTGAAAAACTAACCATTTCTCAGAAAGTCAGCATTCCTTAAAAAATGTGCAGAAACTGAAAATTCCTTGAAAATATAAAGAAGCTCAACAGTGTTTGAAAATGCACTAAAACTCAACAGTTCTTGCTGATGACAGCTTGGCAGTTGGTGTAGAGGATTCAGACTCTGGGGTCCTGTATTGAAGGTACAGGGTTTGAGCCTGAATGAGTTAACTAACTTGTCATTCCTAACTGGCTCACACATACTTTCAGGAATGACGTTTGTCAGGAGCATGGAATGGCAACAACATTCACACTTGTAAATTGTGCACTCTATTTCAGTTTAAATGTGCATGCATCCTTAAAGAAAAATGCAATGCATGCAGAGTGTGTTCTTAAAGAAGAACTGTAAGTTTTTGTTGCAGTCCCTTGGCCAGTGGGTCCTAGACAGCTGCCTATGTCACCTTGTGCTGGATCCAGCAATATGATCTGCAAACTCCTGCCAGCTACAGTAAATATGCTTTTGCATGCTACATTTGGTAGTGTAATTGTCAACTTGTTACATTCCCAAAAGCCCGTTCCCAATTACTTCTCTTTCCCCTCACAGCTCCAGCAATTGTTATCTACTTAAAAACAAAAATTCACTAAGGTCTGCTTAGGGTATTAAAATGCCCCTGCAAACACTTCCATGCAAAAATGATATATCTTGTGTACTTTGTTGTATACTTGAGAAACACACAATGCTCTCCCAGTGTTCCTTTGTATATTGTCTTTTTCTTCTTCTTCCCAATCTTTTCTAATATCTTCTGTTTGATTTTTGTAGCTATCATGCAATATTTTATATGCCCTAGTAATTATTCATTTTTTAACAGTAGCTTCTGTTTTACACTCACTTAAAACTCATCCAGAACTGGTTCTTCACTTAACATTCCCCTATTCCTTTTTCTTTGCCTATGTTGTGTTATCATTCCCATGTTAAGAAGATAGTTTCTAACCTGCAGTCCAAACTTTTGCTTGGACTCATCTCATTTGATTATCTTTCTTTTATTAGTTATTGTCTCGTAGTGCAAATGATCATAATTAAGGAAATAATTATTTTGAGCTCGGATACAAGATCTGAATTACCTAAACTTACTAAGGCCATGCTAAGCTTAATGCTAATGGCAGGCAAAAAAGTAATTGCTAGAAAATGGAAATCAAAATCTAAATCAACAGTAATCACAGTATTGGATATTGTAAAGGAGATAAAAGAACTGAAGGTGGTATCTTAAGAAAAGGGAAGGAACAAATTGCATAGAAGTAAACAAAATTTGTGGGAATAATACACACAGAACAATGTTTAGAAGGAAGAGTGAAATTTAAGGGAAGGCAATATTTAAAAAAATTATATAATGATGAAGTGAAAGATAATTGTTAAAAAAAAGAAAACATATATGTATAATGCATGAAACTTATGAAAAATGTGTACAGTGTTTTTTTTTTTTGATAACTGAATGCTTACCCATGTCATTGTTTATGTGCTGTGAATTTAGTAAAGGTATTAAAAAGAAATTGACAAGGAGCAAAATATAATTTTTGACTTTAGTTAACATGAAAACACAATTTGCCGTATTCAGTTCCTGCATGGTAGGGACTGTTCCCGTGCAGCATGGCAGCGTGCCATGCATATGTATGAAGGCGCGCTGCTGTGCTGTAATACGTACATGGGGATGTGTACGAGTGCAGAGGGTGTGTTTG
Organism: Protopterus annectens; assembly: GCF_019279795.1. Taxonomy (NCBI): domain Eukaryota; kingdom Metazoa; phylum Chordata; order Ceratodontiformes; family Protopteridae; genus Protopterus; species Protopterus annectens. Next base: position 1,628,841,135 of record NC_056726.1, on the reverse strand, counting down.
AGAGTAGTGCACTCACAATACACATGCCCTCTGCACACCATAATTGCCGTACTGAAAATTAAAAAGAGTGAGATCACTCGTTATACCTCCCAACCCGTTAGTGTAAGAAATCTGGACAAAGCCATAAGGGATAACTGCTAAACATTGCTATTGCAAACTTAGAAAGTTGATAGAATAACAGGTTTTGCATTAGCATGAATATTGTGAAGGTTATGAAGTCTAAAATGCACATCTCTCAACCCGTTAGAGTAAGAAATCTGGACAAAGCCATAAGGGACAACTGCGAAATATTGCTATTACAAACTTATAGAAAGTTGACAGAATAACAGGTTTTGCATTAGCATGAATTTTCTGAAGGGTATGAAGTACAAAACGCAAAGGTCTGTCATTATTGTCAAACTTCAATCTGTAATGATGTACCAGAGAGCCACAAGTCTATGAAAAGTGGACCAAGAATATAGCATTCTATAGCTATGTCAAGAATCTCAATGACAACACTCAGATCTGCTCTGAGTTACAGCACAAAGGCACTAAATATACAGAACCAACGGATATTGCCAACATTCTGGCAGATAGGTTCAGTGCTAACTTTACCCCTCTGTCATCCCATAAAGGGCCCATCTCTATACCAGAAGAATGCAAAGTTCCTGTAATCACAGCTGCACAGGTAAAAAACACACTATCCAAAGCCAAGAACACAGCATCCATGGGACCTGATGACATCCCAGGCTGTGTTCTACATGAACTACAGAATTAACTGGCACCCCACCTAAGTACCATGTTCAATCATAGCCTCACCTCAGACTATGTGCCCACTGAATGGTGCACAGTGACAGTTACCCACTCCACAAAGGGGGAGCCACCACAGACCCCGGAAACTACCACCCAATTAGCCTAACGAGCCTAGTCTACAAGGCTATGGAGCGTATCATCATGGAACTTATAAAAAATGACATTGGTAATCTCCAGACTCAGGACCCCACCCAGTTCGGGTTTGTAATAGGCAGATCATGTCTCCTAAACCTGATAGACTTCTTTGAAGCAGTCACTAAAGCCATAGATGAGGGTAAGGTGGTTCACATAGCCTATCTAGATCTTGCCAAGGATTTTGACACCATCCCCCCACTCTGGAATTATAGATAAACTCACTAAACTAGGTATAAATCCCTATGTCACAAGATGGGTTGCCAACTGGCTCACTGACAGAACCCACACTGTGAAAGTAGTAGACTCCAAATCCAGCTTCAGATCAGTGACAAGTGGAGTACCACAGAGTTCAGTCCTGGGTCCTCTCCTGTTTGGTATCTACTTCTCTGAAGTACAGGCCAACACAGAAGGTCTTTGGCTAATGAAGTTCGCAGATGACTGCAAACTAGGAGCCATAATCAAAACTCCAAAAGATGTGGACATCCTACAAAAGGGCCTTGCTGAGACAGATGCCTGATGTCAAAGCCATGGCCTCAAGCTCAATGCCAAAAAGTGTATTGTCATTCCTTTTGGTAAAAACTCAGTACCTATGAACTACCACATAGGTGGTAGTCTACTTAACACCGAAAGTGTGATAAGAGACCTTGGGACACAGGTGGACAGTAGTCTCTCCTTTGATCACATCACCATAGTAGTCAGGAAATCCTTCTATGTGGCACACCTCATCACAAAAGGTTTCTCATCCAGGAAAAAAGAGGTCATTGTTTCCCTCTACTCGTCACTCATTAGACCCATTATAGAGTACAATGCCCCTTTTGGTATGTACCTCACAAGACATCTACAACAACTGGAAAGACCACAGAAATACCTCACAAAGAGGATTACCGGCCTCAAAGAGATGCCCTATGCAGACCGTCTCAAAAAACTGCAGCTTTACTCTGTTGCATATCGCCTACTCAGTGGCGATCTCTGCCTAACACACAAAGCTATGTCAAACCCAGAGCTTTTAGACATGCTCCACTTAAAGAAATCCCAATCCCTATGAGCTACATGCTCTAGGGACCTAAACCTCATCACCACAATAAACAGAACATGCTGGAGGGATAGATTCCTGTCCCAGAGACTTCCCATACTCTGGAACAAACTACCTATCTATAGCAAACAAAGCTGCTCATTAGCACTGTTCAAGAAAAATCTTGATGATTGGATGGGAGATAGGAAATTCACCCTGGGGATCACTTCTGTGGCTCTGCTCGACAGTGGCACAGGAAAATAATTTTCTTGGGTGGCGAAAGCCAGGGTACTTTTGGCTAGGCTTATATAGGCCCTAGGGCCAATAGCCTAGTACCTACATATGAACCTATGAACCTAAGGCAAAATCTGGACATACTGTGAAAAGTTATATGTCATCAATGTTTGCAAAGCACAGCCCTCAACAAATAAATCTTTTTTATTTTCACATCTACAATAAAGTTTAAGCATAGCTGCACGGGTGTGCCCATTGCTTAGCTATGCTTAGCCCAGCTTAAATGGCATGAGAAGTTAAATAGCAATAGATCCCCAACATAATTAGTAGTGCAGTAGTGTGGTGGTTAGAGCATATGCCTTGTATGTAGTCATTCACAGTTCAAGCCTCACCAAAGCCATTTCCATTTTGTATGTGAAATCATTACAATTTAAATTTATTTGTATATTTATGTAGGAAGTAACTTATATTTCTCAACCAGAGTAGTGTATTAGGCCCAGATGTGAGGTGTCAGTGTAATAAAGTTATGAAACCGCTATATAAACACAAGTGCCCCATACAGTATAGTCACACAAGAATACAGGTAATGAAAGCACATTGGGGGATGTCAGGGAAGGTAAACAAATGTATAATATGTCAGGAATGATGAATCAATCACATACAGGTAGTAGTCCATAAAATAAAACATAAGCAATGCAAAGCATTGCACAGCTATGCTGACCGGGTGTAAGCATTGTGTAAATATGAATGCTAAACAATGAGTGGCCCAGCTAAGTGGATTTGCCCATTGGAAAGCAGTGCTGAACCTGCCCCTTTAAGCACTGCCAACCTTAGCTAAGCAGGTTTTCCTGTAGCTTAGTTTAGCTCAGCATATTCAAAACTGCCCAATCATGGCAAAGTGTGGGAAATCAGCCATATTTAAACCTCGCAGGTGGGAATACACCCCATAATCAGTTGTAGCTCCCCACTGTAGGCAGTATGGCTGGTGAAAGGAGAAGGCATGTGCTTTTGGGTGACTAAATTGTCTAGAATTACCTAACTTGCTTCAGTATAATCAGTTTCAGATTATTCATTACATTCTCTAGAAACCCTCTTTCTGTCCAACTATCTCATCTCTAATCTGTCATTACCTACCCACTAAATTACTCCACAGTTCTGAACAAGGCCTACTAAAAATCTACAAACCAAGGACCAAAATGGGTCACCTAGTCTATAGCTTTAACCCATCCAAGGCCTGGAATAGCCTACCACTAGATATAAGATCCCTTAAACATCCCAATCAATTCAAAACCACTACAAAAAAATACCTTCATGAAAAATGGACCGGCCAATGTAATTATCCCTTGTAAACACTCCCCTATAACCTTCTACTTCCCTTCTCTCTTCCTTCCCTTCAATAAACAAACATACTACTTTATTTCTCCTCTTGCTACAACACTGTACAAACATAACTAGTAAAATATTTCAGCTATGTAACTATTGCAATATTATGTATATAATATGTAATTATGAATGTATCCCTCTGATGAATGCATTTCTATATGAATTTCACTTGCCACAGTGTAATGTATGACACTGTAATGCAGTAATGTGTGGTACTGATGAATGTATTCTATATGTATTCAATATGTAAAATTTCTATTTTTCTGTTGGAGCTTTTCTCCTCGGGCCTCTGCTGAAAATGGGCAATTTTGGCCCAGTCGGACAAACCCAGTCAACAAATATAAAATAAAGAAGTGAAAGACTTCAAAACACTGGGAACAACAACCATTACACTAATCAGGGTCATAATTGTAATTTTGGGGCGGCTTCTAGTACGTCCTCTAACTCTGGGTTTAATGGGGCAAGACCGAAACAACAAAGGAACACACATAAATTTAACACTAGATATAAAAATTTTCATTAGAGGAGGCAACTGGTTTTAGTGAACTATCAAGTCACCCAGTTTTCCCCTCCTCTGACATTATAGACACTTTTGATTATAGACACTTTTGATGTTAGTATAGACTCGGTGGTAGTTGCTGAACCTGAATTGTTAAGGGTTGATTTAGAGACTTTGGAAGAGGAAATAAAACCTATTATAATGCTCAATGATAAAAATGATTTTAAAGTTTATAATTTTTCTTCTTGTATATTGCCTAATAATCTTGTTGATTTATTGTCTAAGGGGACTACATATGTCCCATATACTAAACTTAATGTTACTTCTGTGATTATGGATTTAAAAAAATTCACTAGAAAGTTGAATTTTCAATATTTAATGGGCAATATCAACAACATAGGTCCTACTAATAAGTACAGACTACCTAGTACATTTAACCCACCACTTCACCCTATCATACAGACTTTTGAGAATGTATGTGAATTGGATTTGAGATTCCTAGTTAAAACAAAGAAACAGTTATTTAACAATCAAGATGAACTAGAGTTGATTAAATTTGTCCACTCACAAAAAATTAGACTGTGTAAACCTGATAAGGGGGGTGGGATGGTCATCTTTGACATCGATGACTATAATCACAGATACAAGCTTTACTTGAAGGTGATGCTTATGCATAAGTTCCAGGTCAGAGGTAAACTCCGCCTATGGTTTAATAAAATCTTGCATTAATGATTTATTTATTGAGGGATACATAGACAGTGAACTCTTAAATTATCTAACTACTTCATTTCCTGTTTACCCTAGTCTTTTTGGAATCCCGAAGATTCACAAAGACTTATATGAACCACCTATGAGACCACTGGTGGATGGTAGAGGCTCACCATTATATGTATGTGCAAAAGTAATAGATGTTTTATTACAGAAAATAGTCATCCAAGAAAAGCAAATTTGCAAAGATTCCTGGGCCTTCCTGAGTGAGATTAATAAATTGAATTTTGACAGTGATAATAACTTTTTAACTGTGGACGTCAAGGATTTGTACACCTGTATACCCCACGATGTTGCCATCGAATGGGTTACTTTGATGATGTACAAATATAAACTCCCAAAAAAAGAAATTTATATAGTTTCTGAATTGTTAGATCTTGTCCTCTCTTACAATTTCTTTATGTTTGAATCTTTATTCTACAAACAAAAAAGAGGAATAGCCATGGGATCACCGTGTGGAGGTAGTGTAGCCAATTTGGTCATGGCCTTTTGGGAATCTGATTTAGTATTTAAATCTGACTTGTACCAGCAATCAGTTATTTTTTATACTCGGTTCCTTGATGACATTTTTTTGTTAATCAAAGGTGACGACCAAACTGCATCTAACTTGGTGAGTTTTTTCAATGAGTCAACTGATTTCCTTGAGTTTACACACATATATGACCATTTAGCTATTCCTTATTTGGATATTATGTTATCTAAAAATTTTGATTTAAATTGTTATGTTTCTAGTATCTATCATAAGAAAACATACTCCAACTCCTTCCTCCACTTTTCAAGTTGTCACCCATTCCATCAGAAGAAAGCTGTTTTAAAAGGACAACTGGTTAGAGCGGCCCGGATTGTAACTCTCAAAAATGAATTCGACAATGAATGTCTATATTTAAAATCAGCCTTTTTGAAGAGAGATTACCCGGTTGAGCTCATTGATGAGATCATAGCCGAGGTCAACTTAAAAAGAGAAATCAACTATTTTAGGCCTTTATTGGCTATTCATCGTACTGGTCCTATAGAAGACTCAGACAACTTGGAGAGTGGAGGAATTGACAATTCTCTTTTGGAGTCAAGGTTTGCTACTGTTGAGGCCATTGAACTAAGTGACCTGTCAAATAGAGGTTTAAATATGTGCTCTCTCCCCGAAATTCAACCTAATACTTCAACTCAATTTTTAAACAGTGTTGTGTCATTCACCACTGTTTATACTAAACTGAGTTCAGAATGTATTAATATTTTGAATAAAAATTGGAATTTACTGAAAAATAATACTTCTCTAATAAAAAAACTCGGCCACAAACCGAATGTCACCTTTAAGCGTGGATTGAACTTAAAAGACTCTTTGAAATTTCAGCCAGATTCACTGAGAAAATCAATAGGGATGTTCAAGTGTGAGGCATGTAATATGTGCAAACACGTAATGACTAGTAGCACATTCACTTTGGATAATGTTTTATACAAATTAAATGGCAAATTTAATTGTAACTCTAAGGGGATTATTTATTTGGCTAAATGTGTACTATGCACTGCCTTCTACGTCGGTAAAACCGAGTAGGCTCAGAGACAGGATATATGAACACATCTATGCTGTTAACCACCAAAAGACTGAGAATGCACTAGCAAAACATATCTTGAGCTTCCCCGACTATCATTTTAAATTCATGATTATTGATGCATTAAAAATTAATCCTAGAGGAGGACCTTATTCATTAAAGTTGCTTGAACTGGAATTAAAATGGCAAATTAAATTGAACGCAGGTAATTACCCAGGCTTAAATGAAGCTTCATCAATAGGAGTCTTATTAAAATTAAAGAATTTGGTGAGATAATAAGGGCTGATTTAATACTTAATTTAAATTAACATTTTTGAATTTATATTATAAATGAATTGGTGAATAAATCAATATTAAAATTCAGAGCTTTCTGATTTTTGAACTTTTGGAAGTTATTGGAATCTATTTTATTCACATACATATACAACATTTATTGAGTCTCATTGGGCATTAATATTTAACTCTTGAATTTGGTTAAGTATATATACATGTTAAAGGAAGTTTGATTGGCAAACAATTAATTATACATGATAGGTGTTTATACATTTAGCTATTACATTGAAGTTTAATATTCATAACTTACAGCATTTAGGTTTTAAAATATATATAAAAAAAGTAGCCTTTATATTTGTATTCATATATATAATATTGTATTGATATTATTGAGTTTTAAATATAGGTTGAAGTTCTTTGACAGATTTTATCATACAACTGGGTTTAGGTTATAGTGCATCAGTTTTTGTAGTTTCTGTATTTTTTAGTTGATAGGTATACCCTTTTGGTTTGTATGTCTTTAAGAAGATGTTGAAGGTTTTAGTTTTATTGATCTTAATTAATTGAATTATTGTTTAATTTTTGCGCCTTTTCTTGTATAAAAAGAGAAGTGTTGTACAATGTTTTTTATTCTGAGGAACGCTGTCGTAGTGAGAGCCGAAAAGCGCTTCAATAAATCTGTTTAACTATTTGTTCATCTACCTGGTGTTCCTGTGTCGACTACTGTGGATTTTCTTTGTATTTTTGGTGAAAGGAGAAGGCATGTGCTTTTGGGTGACTAAATTGTCTAGAATTACCTAACTTGCTTCAGTATAATCAGTTTTAGATTATTCATTACATTCTCTAGAAACCCTCTTTCTGTCCAACTATCTCATCTCTAATCTCTCATTACCTACCCACTAAATTACTCCACAGTTCTCAACAAGGCCTACTAAAAATCTACAAACCAAGGACCAAAATGGGTCACCTAGTCTATAGCTTTAACCCTTCCAAGGCCTGGAATAGCCTACCACTAGATATAAGATCCCTTAAACATCCCAATCAATTCAAAACCACTACAAAAAAATACCTTCATGAAAAATGGACCGGCCAATGTAATTATCCCTTGTAAACACTCCCCTATAACCTTCTACTTCCCTTCTCTCTTCCTTCCCTTCAATAAACAAACATACTACTTTATTTCTCCTCTTGCTACAACACTGTACAAACATAACTAGTAAAATATTTCAGCTATGTAACTATTGCAATATTATGTATATAATATGTAATTATGAATGTATCCCTCTGATGAATGCATTTCTATATGAATTTCACTTGCCACAGTGTAATGTATGACACTGTAATGCAGTAATGTGTGGTACTGATGAATGTATTCTATATGTATTCAATATGTAAAATTTCTATTTTTCTGTTGGAGCTTTTCTCCTCGGGCCTCTGCTGAAAATGGGCAATTTTGGCCCAGTCGGACAAACCCGGTCAACAAATATAAAATAAATAATTAAATAAATAAATACAGGAGTCCAAGGCATGGTAAGACTCCTTGCAAAAAAAAATGACATGAGACTGCTGCAGGACCAGTACCAGGGCTCCCAATACAAAGCAGAAGCCTGGGAAAGTCTCACCCATGATCTCACCAGTGCCACTGGTATCCCTCGGACTGGTGAACAGGTCCAGCACCACTATGCCAACTTGAAGTGGAGAAGGAAGGAGCTTTTGGAACAGTGGGTCCAAGAAGCATGACAGAGGGGTGATGTCCCAGCAGTGTGTAAGTATTCATAGCAATAACTGTTTACCAAAGTCCAGCCTGTGTATGTGATGGATAGGTATGCATAAATGTTTCTCTGTCTTCATTACAGCTCCAGCTGAGTGGGTTGTGAACCAGGAAGCCTATGCCAGCAGGTTGGAAAGGCTGCATCAAGAGGCTGGTGAGTAACAATCTAGCTTGTAGTATTAATACCAAATAAATATAAAGGAGTAGAATATCACCTGGCATTATTACAAATGGGTATGATTTGTACTGAATAAAGCAGACAATACTACAGTAATAGTCTCATATAGGTCATATATTAATAAAAATGTAAGTGCCTGTCAATAAAAGTCAAAATCATGGACTGGTTGTGTTTACTCTGGTATGGTATGATTTGAAATGTGTACAGGTTATGCATAGCAACTATAGCTCTGAAAGCATTAAACAATCAAGTTCCATCTGGCAAAGTTAGTGCCTCTATAACACACGAGATTAACTGATATCACAAATGTCATGCACCAAGATCTGATATTTGAATAGTAATGTTGTGTTAACCACTGCTTTCCACACTGTTCTATGTGAAAAGGTATGTATAGGAATGTATGCATAAGAATGTTGTAATTACAAGGTCAGAGCATACACCAAAGAGAGAATGAGAAAGAAATCATTCAAGAACAATACAGTAGTTTCTCAATAGCTCCCTCTGAAGAAATACACATTTGTTATATTTTTAGCAGATACAGCCACGGTTCGAATCCCGGGAGTGTTAGTAAGCTGTATGCATAATTTCAACTAGAATTTTGTGAAAATGTATAGAAACAGTCATGTAGTATTAACAAACATTCCCTCCACAGGTCTTCTAGTTAAGAGAGAGTATAAAGTTGCTATAAGAAGGCTGTAATTATACTGTGTGCAAACATACCACTGCCCAACCCAATGCCATAGTTGTTGTAATAATACCTGTAGAGTTAAGGAGTAGAGCAATGATCATTAAAGCTGTGACCACTGCAAGAATCTACATTTGTTAACTGACATCTATCTCTCTCCCCCACCTTATCTTCACCAATAATCTAAACACATAAATGAATGAGTATATTTTCCACCAAACCTACTGCTGGGACATGTGTCCTGTTGTTCTACAAATGTTGAAATTTATTCCAATTAATGTTTCCTGTTCAAATACTATCATTGGTGGGCTGTTGGTATCAATGTAACCTGCATGACGATGTAATGCCTACTGTGGTTCCATATATAAATGTTCCAAATCTCTTATTTTGGGTTAATGGGAATCCTCATGCATGCTGTTATAACTAATACTGGAATGTATTTACCATTACTAACCAACATATGTTCTAAAACTGAAACACCATAGCACGTCAAGGAAGGCCAATCTCAGCGGATCTGCCTCTCCTGCCTCATTTGGCCATGGCACCAAGCCCCAGCATGTCTGAGACCCACCCCAGGACCTCCTTGTCTGCTGGTCCTGCACCACCTTCAGGTGGAATTGCCTCAGGGTATGGGGCTCGCCCCCTTGGGCATGGGCATGGACAGGATCCTGTTACCTGAAGCCAGGTCTGGGGTCTGGTGCATAGCGAGATCTGGAAGGAATTGGGAGATCTGCTACACCAGCTTGAGGGCCTGCCCCTCCTGCTCAGCCCCCAGCACAGCCACCTTTGGGGCCGTGAAGGTGCAGTGGTGACTGCCCATGGGTGGGGACCTCAATCCCACTGCATCCATTTGGGGGCTCATGAGTTTCTGATTACCAAACACCCCTCCCCATCCAAGGTGTTTACCCCCCCACGTGTGTCATATACCACCCATGTATGCTGTCTTGTCTGTCTTCCTACCCAAATTACCTACTATCCTTTCCCAACATCCCACTCTCACCTTAAGAGAAAAAAAGGGCAATCTGTTCTCAAAAAAAAATGTCACCCCATACATAGCTGCCCATTTTGCACACGTGCCCACTTTACACATGTAATCTTGTCTAATTGGCTTCACAACACATTACTGTTGTCCTGACCTCTCTCTCTCAGGGGTTTGAGTGTCCAAGTATACCTCCAAATTAGGTATATATGCACAGCTGTTGCTGTAGAAGAAATGGACAGCTATGAACCTTCCCTACATCCATCATGCACATCCCTAGCTGTCTTTCATATTGTTTTACCCTCTTTGTGCCCCCTTTTCCACCACTTTACTATCACCCCTTTTTTCTTTTCTTTTAAAGAAATTAGCACGGGGGCAAGCGGGAGTAAGCAGTAGAAAGCAGGACTAAACCTGTTTGCGTGGTGCTAAGCGATGCCTACACAGATTAAGCACTTTTTAAGACTGTGTGTAGAAATAGTTAAACGGAAGTTAGTATTGCTGAGAGCCACGCAAACCCACACAAACCCACTTACAACTACTTAAAAGTGCCTTAATTACACCATATCCAACAGCCCTTGTTTTGCACAGCAACAAAATAATCAATCCTAGCAAGTCTTGAACCCAGGACCCTGCATGCCATAGCCACAGCAAGTTATCATTAAGCCATCTGAGCTGTATTCAAACATATCATGCAGCACAGTCATTAAACAGTAGGGAAAATGTGTGTGTGTGTGTGTGTGTGTGTGTGTGTGTGTGTGTGTGTGTGTGTGTGTGTGTGTGTGTGTGTGTGTGTATATATATATATATATATATATATAAATGTATATATATATATATATATATATATATATATATATATATATATATATATATAAATATATATATATATATATATATATATATATATATATAAATGTATATATATATATATATATATATATATATATATATATATATATCCTACAGCCCTTGTTCTTCCCAGCAACAAAATAATCAGCTCTGTCAAGTCTTGAATTCAGGACCCTGTACACCAGAGTACAGCAAATTACCAATACGCCACCTGAGCTGTAGAAACTAAGGTTATCATTAGTGTGATCTCTACTAAAAAGGAAATGTGAGTAATTGTTACAATCCACAGCTGTGGTTATCTGGTGTATGACTTGCTTAAATATAGATGCTAAGTGTGTTTGTGCATTGGTAAGCTTCACTAAGCAAAGCATACACAGTGTAAGTGCCTATACATTTAACCATGTTTTAGCTGTGCTTAGCATCGTGCACACCCATGAAAACCTGTTTAAAGTGCCTTAATCACCCTGTCTCCATCAGCTCTTATTCTGCCCAGCAACAAAATAAATAGCTCATGTAGGGCTTGAACCCAGGACCCTAAACACTATACTCACAGCATTTAACCACTAAGGCCTGTGAATTGTACGAATGTCTGTTGCTTTTTCAAATATATCATTCAGTACATGTTCTGAATAGTAGTGAACAACTGCTTTGAGTACTACAATTGTTTACTACTTGTTAGTGAAAACAGTGTGGAATCAGTCATGTTTCTATATCGAATTATACACATATCAGATAAATATGGTGAGATACATCTGAGAAGGAATATACAACACTCGTTTACATATAAAAGGATATATATATATATGGGCGGCGCAGTGGTGCAGCGGTTAATGCTGTCGCCTCACAGCAAGAGGTTCTCTGGTTCGATTCTCGGCTGGGGTGCCTTCTGTGAGGAGTTTGCATGTTCTCCCTGCATGGGTTTCCTCCGGTACTCGGTTTCCTCCCACATTCTAAAGACATGCTTCTGGAGCATTTCTCCCCGGGCCTCCGCTGAAAACAGGATCTGTGGAACCTAGTCGGACTTTCCCGGTCAACAAATGTTAAATAAAAATAAAATAAAAATAAAAAATATATATATATATATATATATATATATATATATATATATATATATATATATATACATACATATGTAGATATATATACATATACATACACACATATATATTTATATATAAAATATGCCCATAACATGTAGTGGAGTCATACCTCAGCACCATAACTCTCAACCTCTTAGTGCAAGGGACCCGAATGCAAGTATTGCAGTTATAAATGTAGAATGTTGCTACAGTAACAGGGATTGTGTCAACATACATGTTCTGAAGGAAGGCTCTTCTGAAACTAAAGTGTACGCCATCAGTTACTGACACATCATAAAATCATCATAGTAAAGTACCACACAAATCACAGTAATGATTTTGTGGAATACAGCAGAAATATGAGTGTGGACAGTCTGAAACAATCTGGTCAGTTGAGAGATATACACAAAACTCCTTAGTACAAGAAATGTGGACCAAGCCTGACAAAGGGGATGTTTAAAGACATAAAAATGGGGATATATCACAAATACTGCAGTAGATAAGCTCACACAGCTGATGCATTCACATCCTCCTGTCTGTCCTAACATATATTAACTGGAGGAGCAGAGGTCCCAAGACCACATACTTCCTACTAGCTAGTGACATACATCTTCATAGCATCCCACTGCTTTGTCAGAAATACACAACACGTATGGTGGCCAGGCAACAGTACATCTGACAAATATCTGGACATAACATCACAATAGGGTAAATACAATGAGCTGCTAGGCATGTAACCAAGCACTGTCTAAATTAAAGGCAGACTGCCACAATACAAACTCAATTTTCCTATGGGGAATACACATGTAATTTTAAATATAGCAGGCACTACAGGCATGTAACAACATGGAGTAACAGACACCACTGAGAAAGTGCATAGCCACAACCACTCTCAACACAGTCACATAATAGTAAGCCTAATTAATAGTACAGTATATGGACTGTGTGAACAAAACCCATCATCATGTTTGCCACTCACACACTAATCCTACATATACTGGCCCAATTCACAGTGTAGTCTGATGCCTGACTGTGGTATGAGACATGTCTCAGTCTGGCCCTACAAACATATAAGCTGATAGGGTATCAGAAACTGGAGCAGCATGCAACATCAGATAGAACAGGACCAAGAACACTGACATCTACCCCAGTCTGTACACAGGCCAAATAACATTTTCACAATTCACTGCTACACAATACTGACACTCTGTCAACTATCACCATATGTACACAGACATCACTACTGTAGAGACTACAACAGAATGTCCAGGTTTTGTCCTCAAATATAAGGCCTACTATACATAACATGTCTGGCAGTCTGATATATCACTGGCTTGATATCAGGAATCTTCTTGTTCTTTCGGCTGCTCCCGTTAGGGGTCGCCACAGCAAATCAACTGTTTAATAATATACTGTACCTATCCACCTCTTACTGCATGACATATGGACAAAGGGTGACAGACTTGGGGGACAGAGGCAAAAACACAGGGCCATTATTGACATATTGCTGTTATAAACAGAGGAAAATTGCTGGTGTAACAGGGTTTGTTGTAACATATCTCTTCTGAGGGATATGAAGTCAGTAACACACATGGATGTTACCATTTACTGACTGCAATCATCAGAGTATGCTACTGCATTTAAACAGACAGAAAATGTGTGAGTAACACACCAAATCTAGGACTCCAAACTCTGGCCAGTCTGCAGATAGCCCTACAGGTGAGAGTTTTCTCAACCACATAACACTGTCATGTCAGACTTTAAATCATGCAGAACAGCTATATTCGCACAAACCATGTTAAACTAACATTACTTCAAATGTAGAATAGCAATACTTACATTCTGTCCCCATGTCTGGTACATCCCCCTCCAGTTTGTTGGCCTGTCTCCACAGTGTTTGTTGTAAGAGGTATTTCCAACTACCCTCTGTGATGCTGTTTGTCAGACACCAACATGAAGTCCTGCTCACAGTGAAGGAAAAGGGCCAACGTCCACATGAAGTGCTTAGTTATAGGAGTGTGTTTTCATGCAATTGGCTATAGGAATGATACCACAGCTGTTTCACATGCAATTAGCAAGTGGGGGACTCCAACTCGTGCCCAGGCCATCAGCTGATAATGAGCATTACCTACAAAAGTCAAGCTGCTGCCTATGCAAACCAGATATATTTCTCTACATCTACCAGAGAGAGAGAGAGAGAGAGAAAGACAGAGAGAAAGAAAGAAAGAAAGAAAGAAAGAAAGAAAGAAAGAAAGAAAGACTATTACAACCAGTCTACTAAAAGACATCTAGTGTCATTACCTCATTCTACCTAATCCAGGGAGAACATTTGAGAAGGCCAACCCACTTAGTTTCTGCTCCTCTTTTCCCCTTTCCACTTTACAAAAAAAAAAAATAAATAAAAAATAAAAAACATTTCTAAGCTTGTTTCTTGCCTTTCCTGTAAGTCGTCTAGTCCAGATACAGATTTGCTGTATCCAGGACTGTTTGTAAGCTTCTGAACCCCCAAGCCTTTCTGTGTTGGAGGGAAGTCTAGCCTAATTTTGTTTCTTGGAACTAGCCAGTTTTTTAGTTTCAGCACTCAAATCTGTTTCTTTGAGACCAGCACTTGTTCAGAACTCATTGTAAATACTAAATAAGCTGCAAATTACTGCAGCATTCAACTTTCCTCACCTGTCTAGAGGAAAACAGTTTTAGTACTTAATAAATAAACACCTATCCAGGCATGTCTAAGGATCAGCTCCTGGTGTTTTCTCCTGTCTACCTGATGAATCTGGGCATCTTGGGGCAATGCAGCATTTGCCTCATGTACACAGACAACCATCTCCTCCTACCACCCAACACTACAACCTGTGAGAGATGCACTTATATAACCAAACTGGAAGCAAAGCTCTCTTTACCCAAGACTGGACTAGACAGTCAAGAGGAGAAGGGAAACACTTGCACCACACCACACTCATCACATAGTCCCTCAAAACCTACATCACCAAAACACACACATAGAAACACAAAACACACACCTACATTTGCGGAGGCTCTCAATAAAAATCTACCCAAGCAACAGGGACCTCCAAAGCAGAAATGCAAGCAACCTCTACCCCCCAACACAACCCAAATGACACACAGCCCATGAACTCAGTGTGCCACTCAACCACAGCCCATAAGGCATAACAACATACCCAACACTCTAGTCATAGGTGACTCTATAGTCAGGCACACTGATATTCCACTCACCAGGCTAAACAAGGAGAAAGTTAGTGTGAGCTGCCTGTCGGGTGCCAGGATCCGCCACATAACACATGCACTCAGGTCACTCCACAACAAGTACTAATATGACTCTGTCATTGCCCATGTTGGTGTGAATGACCTGAGACATGCCTCCCTGGACTACATGAAAAGAGACATGGAGGAGCTGTCTAATCTTGTAGCCCAGGCATGTATGACCCTAGCCCTGAGTAGCATCCTGCCATCACCCAGAATGATACCACAGTTGTTGTGTCTTTCAGCTTTTCCCGGTTAGGGGTCACCACAGTACAAGGACAAAATGATTGACTTCAACAATTGGCTAAGCTTCTGGTGTCATTCTAAGGGGATCCAGTATCTTTCTGCCTGGGATGACATGATCGACAAACCGAGATGCTTTGCCAGAGATGGCCTGCACCTGTCACCCTTGGGATTCAGGATACTGGCTAAGGCTCTTGCCACCCCTATAGTGCCTTTTTTAGTCAAGGTTCAAATGACAAATTCACCACCATAACAGGTACAAGCAAGTAAAATCTGAGGGTAATGCTACTTAGTGCTAGAAGTCCAAACCTCAAAATGCACTCACTCGAGGCACTCCTTAAAATGGAGAACATCGACATCTGTGCAGTGACAGAGACCTGGTTCAAGGCTCCATAGAGCACCCCTGCATTACCAGGCTATAATTCATACCACACCTTTCGGCCACCTAACCTAGAATGAAACACTAAAGGAGGAGGCATGTCCATATTCATTAAGGATATCCACACCTCCAGGCTAGTTGCTGAGCATAATGCATCTGAGATTATCCAAGTGCAACTAACTATGGGCAAGACCGCAATCCACATTGAAGCTTGCTACAGATCCCCCACCATGCCCCATGATTCCCACTCCTCATTTCTTGATACATTGGAAAATATTAGGGTACAACCTAACACCCTAATAATGGTCGATTTCAACTACCCCACCATTAACTGAGAAAACTACTCATGTACCAACTCTAGTGCTCAACGTTTTCTGGAATTCATACATTCCAGCACCTTGGATCAACTTATCCACACCCCCACCAGGGGTAGCAATATCCTAGACCTGGTCATTACCAACATGGGCAACTGGTGTTTCACACCAGAGGTCAATTCCTTGTTGGTCAGATCTGAACACAAGCTAATCACCCTAGACATCCACATCCCACCCCACCCCCCCCATTAGGGAAACCACCTAAAAAATTTCTCCAAAGCCAACTTCACGCTTCTTAAGACAGAAGTGGCAAATTTTATGACACCGATGTTGACGGACAATAGAGGTACAACTGCTGAATTCTATACAAAGGCACTGTATAAGCACTTACACAAGTGCATGGATCATGCAATCCCTAACAGAACCAAGATGCTATCCTCCAAAAAAGGAAGCCAATCTGGTTGTCCCCTGCCATAAACAAAATCTACAACAAAAGAAAGAAACTGTTGCAAAAAAGAGTAAAACCCCATGATTGGAGGAACTCCCTGGTCAGCCTCAGTAGGAAGCTGAGATCCCTCATAAAATCCTCCAAAGCTAGTTATGAAAACAAAATTGCCACTGATTCTAAAGACAACCACAAAGCATTCTATAGCTATGTCAAGAATCTCAATGACAACACTCAGATCCCCTCTGAGATACAGCACAATGGCACTAAATATACAGAACCAACTGATATTGCTGACATCCTGGCAGATAGGTTCAGTGCTAACTTTACCCCTCTCTCACCCCCTAAAGGGCCCATCTCTATACCGGAAGAATGCAAAGTTCCTGTAATCACGGCTGCACAGGTAAAAACACACTCTCCAAAGCCAAGAACACAGCATCCATGGGACCTGACAACATCCCAGGCTGCGTTCTACATGAACTACAGAACGAACTGGCACCCCACCTTAGTACCATGTTCAATCATAGCCTTACCACAGGCTTTGTGCCCACTGAATGGAGCACAGCAACGGTTATCCTCCTCCACAAAGGGGGAGCCACCACAGACCCCGGGAACTACCGACCCATTAGCCTGATGAGCCTGGTCTGCAAGGCTATGGAACGTATCATCATGGAACTTATAAACAATGACATTGGTAATCTCCAAACTCTGTACCCTACCCAGTTCATGTTTGTAAAAGACAGACCATGTCTCCTAAACCTGATAGACTTCTTTGAAGCGGTCACCAAAGCAGTAGATGAGGGTAAGATGGTTCACACAGTCTATCTAGATCTCGCCAAGGCTTTTGACAACATCCTCCACTCTGGAATTATAGATAAACTCACTAAACTAGGTATAAATCCCTATGTCACAAGATGGGTTGCCAACTGGCTCACTGATAGAACCTACACTGTGAAAGTAGCAGACTCTGAATCCAACTTCAGACCAGTGACAAGTGGAGCACCACAGGGTTCAGTCCTGGGTCCTCTCCTGTTTGGTATCTACTTCTCTGAAGTACAGGCTAACACAGAAGGTCTTTGGCTAACAAAGTTTGCAGATGACTGCGAACTAGGAGCCATAATCAAAACTCCTAACAATGTAGACATCCTACAAAAGGGCCTCACTGAGACAGATGCCTGGTGTCAAAGCCATGGCCTCAAGCTCAATGCCATAAAGTGCATTGTCATCCTTTTTGGTAAAAACGCAGTACCCATGAACTACCACATAGGCAGTAGTCTACTTAACACTGAAAGTGTGATAAGAGACCTTGGGACATAGGTGGACAGTAGTCTCTGCTTTAATAATCACATCACTACAGTAGTCAGAAAATCCTTCTATGTGGCACACCTCATCACAAAAGGTTTCTCATCCAGGAAAAAAGAGGTCATTGTTCCCCTCTACTCGTCACTCATTAGACCCATTATAGAGTACAACGCCCCTTTTGGTATGCACCTCACAAGACATCTACAAAACTGGAAAGGCCACAGAAATACCTCACAAAGATGATTACTGGCCTCAAACAGATGCCCTATGCAGACCGTCTCAAAAAACTCCAGCTTTACTCCGTCGCATATTGCCTACTCAGAGGCGATCTCTGCCTAACATACAAAGCTATGTCAAACCCAGAGCTGTTGTCCACTTAAAGAAATCCCAATCCCTCTGAGCTTCATGCTCTAGGAATCTAAACCTTGTCATCACAATAAACAGAACATGCTGGAGGGATAGATTCCTGTCCCAGAGACTTCCCATACTCTGTAACAAACTACCTATCTATATCAAACAAAGCTCCTCATTAGCACTCTTCAAGAAAAATCTTGATGATTGGATGGCAGATAGGAAATTCACCCTGGGTATCACTTCTGTGGCTCTGCTCGACAGGGGCAGAGGAAAATAATTTTCTTGGGTGGCAAAAGCCAGGGTACCATTTGGCTAGGCTTATATAGACCCTAGGGCCAATAGCCTAGTACTTACCTATGAACACATCTGTCTACCTGTGAAATACAGCAACTGAAACAGGCAAATTAAAAAGGTATGTGAAACAAGTAATCATGTAATGGAATGTAGTAGGGTGTATGCAAAAGAGGTAAATAGGAAGTTCAACAAATATTTCCCAACAACACTTGCTGTACTGATTTACTGCTGATAAGAACCTATGGCCATAGCATCTGTGTCTGTCTGTTGTGACATAGAACACAGCTCTGCCCCTGAGTCAGTCATATATTACTACTGGAGTGTGGTTTGAACAATACTGACTGTGACACTCCTAGGCCAGCTAATGGTATGTCACATATATCCACATGTTAATTGTGAGTACTAGTATGATATACATGTGCATATGTATATATAGATATATATATATATATATATATATATATATATATATATATATATATATATATATATATATATATATATATGGATCCCCTAAGAAATCCTGAACGCGCACATTCCCGACGCCCAAAATACAGAGACCAAAGACCTGAAACACCAAAACACTGAAAAACCAAAACCACGTAATTCAAAATTGCATAAAGTATATCAAACATACAGCACACACATAAACATTCACACATCTTCCCCAGAACACAAATAAACCTGCACTACAGACAAGCAGGGGAGCTGCACCCCCCTCACCCCCCTACTTAAATATTCTAACTCCAAGGTTGCAGTACACAGACACACATGAAAAAAACATCACACACCACCATTTCCCTTGCAGGGTGGCAGACATTGTATAAGCATGATGTTTCAGTCAGGTATGATACCTCATGCTGCCATATGTGTCAATGCACTCACTGTGGCCTATTTGTCTATAATATCACATCCATGGGCATTGTTAAGGCACACAGACCACTTCCGACCACGTATAGGTTGCAAACATATGGATATGCCAGACACATCCGTACAGAGGACTGTACAATGGTTTAACCTAGTGCATGTGAGGCAGATGCTGTTACCACACTATATAAAGTAATGGCAGCCGTAGGTAGTCACCAGCCATGTATGGTATACACATCAAAATGGTATAAGCCACGGAAGATATGATCCTCACGCACACACAGTTGCCAGCATAAGTAATAGAACTCCTGCCTATCTAGGTATGTCTACTATAGAGCTACACATTTACTGTATGCACTACAGAACTTATGGAACTTTCACATGGCCAAAGCCACTGGTAACTGCACAGCTGTGGTAAACTGTTATAGGTGGCCGACAGTCTGCCTTCTGTTCCACCTGTACATCATGCTAGTTCTTCCTGTCTTGCACTTCAACTAGCATTATGGCTTGGCACTTCACCAGGTTATTGTATCAAGAAGTGTGGCACACCTGGAAGCCATCAGCAGTACTCATTCATCACAGAAGTAGCCCCAATACTTGGTAGTCATGTCCACCCCTCTTGGCATGTCTGTAGGGTGGTTATCTGTGCTTTCACCGATTAACCTGGAGTACTTGTTCATTCTGAGTCACTGTTGCAACTGCCTCATGTAAACAGAGAACCCTCCCCTCTAAACTCCATACACCAGACCTGTGAGGCTTACCCATATATCACCCAATGTGGACATATGCACTTTCCAGCAAAGACTGGGCTAGCATATCATGAGGATGTGATCAACACCTGCACTACACTATGTGGAACATGTAGCTCACCATGACACTCACTCCGACAGCCATGACATACAGTGAAAAGCCACACACCCACACACCCACCTTCCCAGAGGCACTTAATGGACATTTACCCAAGCAGCACAGACCAGCAAGATAGACACCCACTCAGACACCATGACATGGCACATGCCAAGGGACACATACTGAACCTACACAGTGTACCCCTCAACCTATGCTCCTAAGGCTAACCAACTTGCACAATACAGTGATCATAGGCAACTCATTACTGAGGCACACACATATCCCACTCACTAAGTTGAATATTGAGCAGGTAGCAGCCAAATATCTATCACATGCCAGCATCCGACACATGACACAGCCAGTCATGGCACTCCACAACAACTATGAGTATCACTCTGTATCCATGTGGGTGTGAATGACTTGACAAGATACATGGTTGAACTCTCTGATTATGTGGTCCAGGCAGGTGTAACAGTAGCCCTGGGTAGTGTACCGCTGTCACCCAGAATGATGCTGTGGTACTATCAACAGATTGACTGCAACATTGGCTTATGTGTTATGTGTCATTCTCAGGGGATCCAGTACCTCTCTGCTTGGGATGACATGATTGACAAAACCCAATGACCTGCCACAGATGTTTTACATCTGTCACCGCTGGATTTCCAGGTACTGGACAAGTGTCTTGCCACTGCTATGATGCCTCATTAGGCAGTGTTCCTGAGGTTATTACCATCATAACACATGTATGCAATCTGAGGGTCATGCTGCTCTACAGTAGGCATCTAACTGTCAGGATGCAGTCACTCAGAGCAGTCGCTGAAGTGGAGGACACGTCTGCTGTAATGGAGAGGTGTTCACAGCAGCAGACCTGCAGTATCAGGCTATGACACATTCCACATCTGTTAGGCCCCAAATATGGACCACACCACACCTCCACAGGTGGTGTTGTCTCCATATTCATTATGGGTAGGAACACCTCCAGACTAGTATCCCATCATAATGCATTGGAGATACTTCTGATAAAACTGCCTTGGAGTAATAGTGCAATCCAGACCATAGCCTGGTATGGGTCCACATCTAGGTCCCTAGACTCTCAATACACATTCCTCAACACCCTGCCATCTATGATGGTCCAGCACAACACTGACATAGTATGAGTCTTTAACTACCCCTCCATCACCTGGGGAAAGTGGCCAAGCACCAGAACAGTGGCTCAACACTTCTGGGAGTCATCATTTCCATTGCCCTGGACCAGCTCATACTTACCCCTGGTAGAGGATGTAACAACCTTGACCATTGTTGCCTACTTAGATATGGGACTGTTGCTCATCCACAGATGTCAATCCCTGCATGGTGAGATTCATGCAGGCTGTAATCAACATGGAATTCAACATGTCAGCCACATCCCCCACAAAGGTAACCATCTCGCTAAACCTCTCCAAAGCTGGCTTTGCAGCCATGAAAACAGGGGTGGATGTATTCAATGCACCCATGGCAACAGGAAATGGCTGCATGACTGTGGAATCATACACATATGCACTTTACAAACAGATACATGAATGCATGGTACTAGCCAGAGCCAACCAAACACAGACACTGTCCTCCAAACACTGGGAGACAATGTGATGGCCCCCTGCCATTACTAAAGTGTACATTAGAAGAACACTGTTGCAGAGAAAGGTGGTGTCCCATGAGTGTTGAACTCCCTTATTAGCCTCAAATACAACTTTGGATCCCACATGGAATCCCCTATGGGCATCTATGACGGCAGAGACGCAGCAGACGATGACATAAGTCACAACAGCCTTTGATAGTTACATCAACAACTTCCACAGCATTAAACACAAGTGCTACGAGTTACTGCACAATGCTAATACCTATCCTGAGGCAGATATTGGCTACAGTCTTGGCAACACATTTAGTGCCAACTTTACCCCCCTCTCTCCCCCCACAGGTGAAGTGCTGAGTGAATGTGTTCTCACATGCTGTATCCCATTTCCATTCTAGGTGTCTGTGTGTCACCAGCATGTAGCCCTGCAGCATGTCCATGGAGTATGGCAGTATAGTGACACATCCACCATGTCACAGGCAGAGTACAGTATGTGCACAGAAATCCTCGGTCTGTAACACAGTCATTGCATATGACTTACAGATTATAGGGCTGAGGGTTGAACATAGGTATATGTTGATTTGCATCTGTTGTAGAATGGAGAACGGTATGTTTTGTGGTTTGGACACACCTCCAATTGCTAATAACCCCAGCCACAGGGGATATTCATCACAAAAACACACTGGGATTACTATTCACACACACACACACACACACACACACACACACACACACACACACACACACACACACACACACACACACACACACACACACACTTCTCAGTACTGAGATCCATACGTTTATTGCATCATAGGTGTGTAGTTGGTGAATGGGTCTGAAGGCTGTACAAGGCTAGCCCCAAGGAATACCCTGGCATCAGGCCACATTAAAATAATCCTTAGATCCTTAGAGTAGCTCAGGAGTATAGTCACTGGAGCGGTCCCCAGGGGTGCGGTTTGCATTCCCCATCCACTTATCCAGATTTTTATTGTGGGTGGCTAGTGATGTGCACTGCTGCACACGTATGGGATTTATATTCTATAACATGGATAGTGTCTGGGTTGTGCACATGGCCCACATGCATGTTCTTTGAAGTGTGGAAGTGTGCTTGAGATCTCTGGGCCATGTTGCATGGACAGATTGGTACTTCAGAAGTAACATTCCTGACCTCATTTGTTGAGACCTGGTTATGCAAATGAGGTAGTGATTGCACCTACATAGACAGTATGATATGGGGATTCATTGGAGTTATTGGTGCCTGTCCATACAGGGCATGTGTATAAGGCATGGTATTTCCTTTATGGGGTACGTTTGCAGACTCTACAGTTGTTGCAGGTGTCCAGTGGAGAATATGGCAAAAGGGCCACTGTACACATTGATTGGGCTACTGAGGAGATGGAACAGGATTCCATGTCCTTTTACTACATAACATACACTCCATCAGGAGATGTAACAAATCAAATTACTTTTTGATGTCAGTAGCACTGTTGTGGTCAATAGGCATGTAGTCCACTGCAGTCACACCATGGGTAGTATCTGTGAGGAAATTTGCAGGAGAACTACCAGTATAGTGGTTGCTGCCTGGCCAAGTGTGTTTGTGTATGATCTGTGGGTGGAGAGGGGTCTCTGAGTATTATAAGGGTTGTCTATACTATTCACTAATCCATACTGTTACGTAGCCATTGCACATGGCACTAGACATTTATGGCTGTGGATTGTCTACACCAACCTCTACAGTGTTTGACAACTGTTGGCCTTGTAATGTGGACATTGGGACATATAGGTCCTCAGTATAATAATGTAGCAAAACCCACCCTGCAATGGATCCTGTTATTACACAATCACACCAACACCCACACAGGATACTGATGACTGACACACACAGACGCTTGACAGTACTGAGTTTCAAATCCCTAACAAGCTATGTATTGCTACTACAGTGTTTCGCACACGCCACAGAGCTTATATGTTGGAGAGCTGTTATTTCAAGCTGACTGACATCAGCAACAGTGCTAAAGTAGGGCAACGGGAGGTATGGTGAGTGTGATTGGCCTCAAAATCATTAATCTCTAAACACACATACATGCAAAGTTTAACTTATTCCCTCCAGTAGAGCTCTTTTGAGTGTGTACCTTTAACTCCCAGTGGGTGTGGCTACAACCTTTAAAAATGAAGTTATCACCTTACAGTTCTAACAAATACTTATTGACAGAGGTCCTATATCAATACAATAATGTTTGCCATCATGTATGCTTCAAGATAAAATATTCTGATGATTTGTGTGTAGCATGGTTTTGGAATTATTAATGCAAATATGAACAAGCAATATTTGACGCCTAGAGGAGCAGTAGGAGGTAACTGCAGAAATGCCTGTAGACGTCACTCGGCTGTAATGAGTTAACAGTTGCCATGTCTGGAATTAGAACTCCTACCTAACTAGTTTGTTACACTACAGTATTATGTAGTTATCACAAGTGCCACAGAGCTTATTGAGCTAAGACTTGCCCAGAGGGTTATTTCAAGGTGACTGACATTAGCAGGAGTGCTAACATGGGCAACGGGAAGTGCAGTGTGTGTGAATGGGCCATAAATCATTCCTCTGGAAACACACACACACACACACACACACACACACACACACACACACACACACACACACACACACACACACACACACACACACACACTAACTCACACATAACTTTACATTTGACAGGACTGAGTTTACAAATGCTACATGAATACTTATTTGTACTATAGTGTTACACAGTTATCACAAGCACCACAGACACTACAGTGCTGAGGGCTAGCAAAAGGAATGTCTACAGTGATTGACATCAGCACATCATGTGATATAGGCCAATGGGATGTGTAGTGGATGGGACAGGCCTCATAATGGAATTCTCTCTGTCACTGTCTCTCTCTTCCCCCACGTCTGTGTGTGTGTATGTTTGACATATCATAGTCTGCTGACCTTAGATATGTGTGAGTATTCCTATCCAATGTGTGTGTGAAGCATAAATGATGTACAATTTGGTGTGTGTGCACAGACATCTGCAAATGACAGATATGTATAGTCCACTGTGTTGTCAGACATGTGGGCTTAATTTCTCTAAGTGTAGGAGCATGCCCAGTATGACCTTCTGTATTGAGTGTGTGAATCCATTCCAGGTAGAGTTGTACTCCAGTTCAGGGTTTGGTGTTCTACACCTACAGTTAGCACCCTGTTTCTGCAGGATATCTGTAGATAGGTTGACAATATGGAGTCACAATGGGTGAAAGATAGGGGATACTGTAACTAATGCTGTCTTTGCTACTTGTGTTACATGGTTGCTGTTAGAAGAGATACTCAGGCATATGTACTGTTTTACACTGTGATGTATTAAGTCATCAACTACTGACAGATATAATTATTTGCTCACAGTTATTTACCGGGAAAATACAAGATACATGAAGCTGAGTCTAGTATTGTGGGCCACAGCCTATACTTTCTTGCACACTCCTGCCATTCTGGAGGGGTAGCTACAGACACTTGCTGATGGGTCTGTGTAAATGGTCCAGCACCTTGGTAGTATGGTGCCTGATGATCCCCTTGTACATATATCGACTTAACAGAATGGCCATATCCTGCTGTAGTCATACCTCTCAGCTGTACAGATTCACCCAGGTTACCCAGAGGCAGGGCTCATATATCTGGTCAGTTCCCCTTCACATCGTGGTTTATGAGCAGGTTTGTAGTCACCCATTAATGGGTTTGCAGGAAGAGGTAGTATGGGCAAACATCAAAGTTTCAGACTTCACACACTCCATGATGTCCATGCTTCTACACCCCCCTCTGTTATTCTATCCTCTTCCTAACATTATACAAGTGATATCTGAGAAATATCCCTATAGTTGGCCCTTCATCCCAGTGATATTTATGGATTGGTCCACAGTTCTTGCAGTAGGACATGGGGGGCATGCTACTGGGATGTGTTAGCATGGCCTTTCATTTGTGTTCTGTTGACTGTATTAGGTTGTTAGTTAGGACCCCATAAGATACCATACATTGGCACTACGGGTGAGGCACAGGCCTTTGACAGAGGACTGTAGGCCATTTAGTAGTGATGTGGGCCGTCTGTAGCAGGCCAGTGCATTATGTCACTCATACATTCCCAGGCTGTGAGCTACTGGATTCCCCTGGGGTGACAGGGTAAGTGTGTGAGGTGTTGCTGGCAGTACTTCCTGTCCATATTGATCCATTGGTCTGGATGCAGGCAGGATGCTGCTTACAGCTAGGGACACACCTGCATAGGACACCTCTTCAGCATGCTGCATTCTGTGGGTATTCCCATACAGAAGTGAGGTCATACTGTACTCATTCCCAACAGCAAGGATATGACCTGTGATAAACCTGTGGCTGATGGTGGGGTGCGATAAGTACATATGTGATATGGAAGCTACTTGCAGCTGACTCACAGATATACCTGGGACATTCCCCTTATGCTGCCTTGTGCGGGGACATAGGCAGTCCCTCATTACTTTATAACTCTGTCTTTTGTGGTCTGCCAGTGATTGGCCAGACTACACCAGTATACCATACTACATGGACAACTAATGTGCTGCTAACCTGTATGTACAATTCCAAAGTTATGTGCAGTTGACAGTTACATTATATGGACTCTGTCTAGGGTACTTCCACCTGTGTACTGTGTGTATGTATGGGCCCACATTCCTGGCATGTCCATCATGGCATGTCCATCTTTCAGACAGTGACAGATACTGACATCTGGACAGTGACTATGGACAACTGGTGACATTGATATTGGTGAGAAGCATTATGGTTGGCACTGCAGTTGTCGGAACATGGCCCTGTCAACCACAGTACTGCCCGTTGGCCACTGAGGCACAACCCTCCATTCCTACATTCTGACCACTTCCAGACAATATTGAACACACAACAACTTAACACACAGACCCCTGAATATTGTACACATGCAACAATCTATTCTGTAGAGTGGGCCAGCTCGGGCAATCTGTTCTCCACTGATATTACTCCTCACACCTACATGTTACTGCATTTCTACATAGGACTGTGGGGGGGGGGGGCACACCTGACGACTTTGAACATTTGCTATGACTGGTATTTCAGGTACTCTGTTGGCTTCCATTTCATTTTGTATTCTAACCTATCATGCAGACTGGAGGCATATCAGTAGAGTACAGATCTTAGGTTTTATTGATCTACATTTCAGTTTCAGACTTCTTACCCTTCAGAACTAACATACAACTGCCAGACCTGTTGTATCCTGTCTGTGTAGGTCTAGAGGGGGGCTGTTCACCATTGCCATCATTTGCAGGCCTTAGCCCAGCCTTTCTTTATGGTCATCTACATCTATCCTGCTGGCTGAAGCTGGTGGTGGGTATGTGAGCCTCACTGACATGCATGCGTATGTCCTATGGACACCCATAGTTATTAGGGCTACCACATGTACTGTGGTAGGATTTGTCACCTTGTCTAGTACTGCCTAGTATGTTGACACCGGTATTTATTATTGATTTCATGCTGCCCATATAGGAGCCCAATATCTGCTGCCATCCCATTTAGCCACTCAGTTCCCTTGCATGCTTGCATCCATACCATAGATACAACTATCAAAACATACTATTCCATACAGTAATTGATAGTAAGAGTTACTTACCTTGTGGCTGGACCAGTATTGAGGATGGTGCTGGAGCTTTGGCCAACTGAGACCTGCATGCAATCAACTGAATGCATGAGTGGAGTTAAATAGATTTTTATCTGCACTTTTATCAAATAATACACGATTTAAAGTAATTTGTTTGTGTTGCATTGAGCAATATCTAGCTGGAAGTTGTGACTGTTTTTTCAGTAGGTCTTATACAAGTGGTATTTTCAGTTAAGGCTTTTTAAAAAACCTGCATAGCCAGTGATAAGTGGGGGTAGTTTACCTCATTGTTATTCGGTTTCTGTCTTATACAGGTGGTACAGTGAATTGTTTTCTGTTTAAACTGTGAGCTTTGGCCAACTGAGACCTGCATGCAATCAACTGAACCCATGATTGAATTTAAGTAGATTTTTATCTGCACTTTTATCAAATAATAGACAATTTAAAGTAATTTGTTTGTGTTGCATTGAGCAATATCTAGCTGGAAGTTGTGACTGTTTTTTCAGTAGGTCCCCACCCACCTTCCCTGTTTTTGTCTTGGTGTTAATCTTGGTGGATTTGAAACTGCCCGCCCCTCTTGTAAATTTGCACGTGGATACTCTTCCTGGGCCCATCTCATTTGCTCACTCAAAAAAAAAAAAAAAAAAATGTATCTGCTTTTACTGTATTTGTGTTTCTTCCTACTTTATTTTGCTTTTAAGGCCATCTTAAAAGTACTCAGTTGTATTTATTACTGCTTGGTGTAACTCATTCTAAGCCTTTTAGTTTAAGCACTTGGGCTTCAGACCAGTTGTTTTACATTAAGAAGGTTTGTGGTCTGCACTGTAGTGGCAGGACAGGTAGCTTACATCCTTCTAAGTTGGGAACTGCTGATTGAGGGCTCAGTGTCTGTTATTCTAAAAGTGTATTAATTCTGGTTTAAGCACTTAGGCTTCAGGCCAGTTATTTTACATTAAGAGGGTTCATGGTCTGCACTCTTGTGGGAGGACAGGCTGGACTCTGCCCTTCTGAGCTGGGAATTTCTGGTTAAAGGCTTATAGTGCCTGCATATTTGAACTTCTTCTTACTGAAATTGGTACACCTTGTTTGCTGTAGCATAGACTAGATCCAGGCCTGCTGAATCTAGCTTTGTTTGTATAACTTGAGCACTAATCCAGGCATTCTTTAAAGTATTCAATTGTATTTATTACTGCTTGGTAGTAACTTGATTAAAGTGTAGCTATCATTCTAAGTCTTTTGGATTAAGCACTTGGGCTTCAGACCAGTTGTTTTACATTAGGAAGATTTGTGCCCTGCACTGTGGTGGCAGGACAGGTAGCTTACATCCTTCTAAGTTGGGAACTGCTGATTGAGGGCTCAGTGTCTGTTATTCTAAAAGTGTATTAATTCTGGTTTAAGCACTTGGGCTTCAGGCCAGTTATTTTATATTAAGAGGGTTCGTGGTCTGCACTCTTGTGGGAGGAAAGGCTGGACTCTGCCCTTCTGAGCTGGGAATTTCTGGTTAAAGGCTTATAGTGCCTGCATATTTGAACTGTTTCTCACTGAAATTGGTACACCTTGTTTGCTGTAGCATAGACTAGATCCAGGCCTGCTGAATCTAGCTTTGTTTGTATGCTTGTTGTTTGTTTGCTTGTTATTTCCCTGAAATGCTAATTCCACCTAAACGTGTCTTTTCAGCGCTTCTGTGGATCCCTAGTGATATCTGCATTGCTTACTGTACTTATTTCCTTGTTTCACGTGAATGAAAGTTACTGTTTGTCGTTTTTGCATTTAAGTTACCTGTAGCACATTGCATTTAAGTTACCTGGCACTTGCTCACTAAAGCAATCATATAAGTCAGCACTAAAAAATTAAAAGCACTACACCCTCACAAACTCCCCTTGAGTACCTTGTTCCCCATTGGCCCTTTTTTCAATTATAAAGGAATTCCCAATACTATTCTAGCATGTCCAAAGGTCAGTTGTCAATCTCCTCTCCGTCCAGCTGGTGAATCTGGGAATCTTGAGGCAATGTTACAACTGCCTCATGTACACAGACAACCCTCTCCTCCTCCCAACAAATTCCAACACATGTGAGAGATGCAACCATATAGCCAAACTAGAGGCTAAGCTCTCTCAACTCAGTACTGGTGTAACCAGTCAGGAGGAAAAGGAAACCACACTCACTACAATTCCAGTCTCACATAGACCTACCACAACAGCAAACCAAACACATAAACACACAAAAACATACTCGGAGGCTCTAAATAAAAATCTGCCTAAGTAGCAGAGACCTCCTAAGCAGACACCCAAGCAACTGCTACCCCAAAACAAAACACATGCAACACATAGCTCACAAAGCCAGTGTGCCAAACAGTCACAGCCCTTAAGGCTAAACAACACACCTGATACACTTGTAATAGGTGACTCTATTGTCAGGCACACTGACGTCCCGCTCACCAGGCTGAACAAGGAGAAGGTCACGATGAGCTGCCTGTCAGGCGCTAGGATCCGCCACATAACACAAGCACTCAGGTCACTCCAAGGTAAGTACAAATATGACTCAGTCATTGTCCATGCTTTTGTGAATGACCTGAGACTTACCTCCCTGGACTACATGAAAAGAGACATAGAGGAGCTCTCTGAGCATGTAGCCCAGGCCGGTATGACCCTGACCTTGAGTAGCATCTTACCCTCACCAAGAATGATGCCACAATATGAAGACAAGATGATCAATTTCAACAATTGGCTTAAGTATTGGTATCATTCAAAGGGGATCCAATGCCTGTCAGCCTGGGATGACATGCTTGACAAGCCACGATGCTTCACTAGGGACGGCTTGCACCTCTCACCCCTGGGCTTTCGGATATTGGCAAAGGCTCTTGCTACCCCCATAGTGCCTTTTTTAGGCAAGGCTCAAAAGACAAACCCACCTCCATAGGTATCACAAGGGATAAGAAACTAAGAGTAGTGCTACTCAACGCCAGAAGTCTAAACCTCAAGATGCATGCACTCGAAACTCTCCTTAGCATGGAGAACATCGATATCTGTGCAGTAACAGAAACCTGGTTCAAGGCTCCCGAGAGCACCCCAGCACTACCAGGTTATACCTTATACCATGCTTTTCGGACCCAAAACTTGGACTGAACCACAAAAGGAGGGGGAGTATCAATATTCGTCAAAGATACCCACACCTCCAGGTTGGTGGCACAGCACAAAGCATCGGAGACTATCCATGTGCAACTAACAGTAGGTAAAACTGCCTTCTAGTTTATAGACTGCTACAGACCACCCTCCCAAACCCAGGAACTCCACTCAGCCTTCCTGAGTACACTGGAAAATATGAAGGCCTCTCCAAACACCATTATATTGGGCGACTTCAACTACCCAAACATAGACTGGGAGCATTACTCTAGCTCCAACACCCTAGCCCAAAGGTTCCTAGAATTTATAAACTCAAATGCTATGGAACAACGTGCTACCACTCCCACAAGAGGGGAAAACATACTGGACCTGATCAGCACCAACATGGGGACTCTATGCTCCAGACCAGAAGTGTATCCCTTACTGGCAAGATCAGACCATAAACTAATCTCACTGGATATTCACATCCCGACCCCACCCCCTGCCCAGAAAACCACAGTGAAAAACTTCTCTAAAGCAAATTTCACACGCCTCAAAACCGAGGTGGAATCCTTCAAAGCCCCCGGGCCTGTGGAAAATATGGCCCAGACCGCAGAATCCTTTATAAACGCATTCTATGAACACCTTCAGGAATGCATGGATCATGCAATCCCAAATAAAACCAAGACCCAATCCTCCAAAGGCAGACGTCCTGTCTGGTGGACCCCAGCCATAAACAAACTATTCAATAGAAGGAGGAAGCTACTACATGATAGAGCAAAATCCCAAAAAGGGAAGGCATCTCTGATCAGTATTAGCAAAAACTATGGGCACTCATAAAATCGTCTAAGGCCAGCTTTGAGAGAAAAATTGCACAGGACACTAAGGATAATCACAAGGCTTTCTTTAGTTATGTTAGGAACCTGGGTGGGAATTCCCAGATATGCTCAGAATTAGTCCAAAATGACAAAAAATACACCGAACCCACAGACATTGCCAACATCCTAGCTGAAAGGTTCAGTGCAAACTTCTCTCCCCTCCCCACCAAAAGGGCAAATATCTATCCCAGCAGAGTGCTGCCCCCCTGACATCTCAGATGCTCAGGTAAGAGCCGCCCTCTACAAAGCAAAAAACACAGCATCAATGGGACCAGACGGTGTCCTGGGCTGCATCCTACATGAACTCCAAGAAGAACTAAACCCAAACATAAAACTACTGTTCAGTCTCAGCCTTACTACAGGATATGTACCCAAAGAGTGGCGTACAGCAACAGTGGTCCCTCTCCACAAAGGTGGTGCCTCAACGGATCCTGGAAACTATCACCCCATAAGCCTGACTAGCTTGGTCTGCAAAGCTATGGAAAGGATCATCATGGACCTTATAAATAAAGATATTGGGGACCTACAGACACTGGATCCTACCCAGTTCGGCTTTGTTAAGGGCAGATCCTGCCTCTTAAACCTGGATGATTTTTTTGAAACAGTCACCAAGGCCATTGACGAGGGGAAGGTGGTCCACACAGCCTACCTGGACCTTGCAAAAGCCTTCGATACAATACCCCACTCGGGCATTATAGATAAGCTCACCAGCTTAAATATAAACCCCTATGTCACTAGATGGGTTGTAAACTGGCTCAAGGACAGAACCCACATGGTTAGAATTGCTGGAGCCATGTCAGACTCCAAACCAGTTACAAGTGGCGTCCCACAAGGCTCAGTCCTGGGTCCTCTCTTGTTCGGTATATATTTCTCAGAGGTACAGGCCAACACGGAAGGACTGTGGCTGACCAAGTTCGCAGATGACTGCAAACTGGGCGCCATAATCGACTCTCCAGCTGACACAAGCATCCTCCAAAAGGGCCTCATAGAAACAGACAACTGGTGCCAGAGCCATGGCCTCAAGCTAAATGCCAAAAGTGTATAGTCATCCCTTTGGCAAAAACAAAGTGCCCACAAATTACCACATAAGTGGTAATCCATTAAGTACGGAAGAAGTAATTAGGGACCTGGGGACCCAAGTTGATAGCAATCTCTTATTTGACAACCACATGGCCAAAGTGGTTAGAAAAACATTTTATATAGCCACCTAATCATGAAGGGATTCACATCTAGATCAGGGGAGGTCATCGTGCCTCTTTACTCATCCCTCATCAGGCCCATAATTTAGTACAATGCCCCTTTTGGGATGTACCTTACCAGACACCTGCAGCAACTGGAAAGACCCCAAAAGTACCTCACCAAGAGGATCAAAGGGCTCAAACAGATGCCATATGTTGCCCGGTTAAAGAAACTCCAGCTCTACTCAGTGGCATACCGCCTGCTCAGAGGTGATCTGTGCCTGACGTATAAAGCCATGTCCAACCCGGAATTAATGCACATGCTGCACCTCAGAAAATCCAAATCCCATCGAGCTACACACTCGAGAGACTTGATCCTCAGCACTGAAATAAATAGGACATGCTGGAGGGACAGATTCATAACCCAGAGGCTCCCTTCACTCTGGAATAAAATCCCAGTCTAGGTTAAGCAGAGTCTCTCATTGACTCTCTTCAAGAGGAATCTTGATGAGTGGATGGGGGATCATAGGTTTACCCCGGGTATCACTTCTGTGTCACTGTTAGACAGAGGCACAGTATACTAACCTTGAAAAAGGGCATAGCAAAATTAATTTAAAATGGGTTGCAAAAGCCAAACACACTCTGGCTAGGCTTATAAATGCCCTAGGGCAGATAGCCTAGTATGAACCTATGAACCTATGAACCTATGGAAGTCTGACTATGTCTGATGCCCAGGCTTTGGCAAAGAGGCAACGCATAGCACATACACTGACATGGTAGGAACCCAGGGAATGACACCTCTCTCTGACTCGCACATACAGTAAAAGGGATGCTAAACATGACACTACCTGTGCTTTATCATATATAGGGAGTGTACTATATGCATCTGACAAAGTCAGCCCTCCAGCACCATCCTCCGTACTGGCACAGCCACAAGGAAAGTCACTCTTCCTATCAATTGCTGAATGGAGTAGTATGTTCTGCTAGTTGTATCTATGGTATGGATTTGAGCATGCAAGGGAATCAGGTGGCTGAATGGGTTCGCAACAGATATTAGACACCTATATGGGCAGCATGAAATCCATAACAAATATTAGTGTCAACAAAGTAGGCAGTACTAGACTAGATGACAATCCCACTGCAGTACATGTGGTGGCCCAAATGTGTGTCCATAGGACACACACATGCATGTCAGTGAGACTCACATACCCAACAGCCTCAGCCAACAAGACAGGTGTAGATGACAATAAAGAAAGGCTGTGCTAAGGCCTCCGATTGATGGCAATGGAGAACAGCCCCCCTCTAGACCTACACAGACAGACTACAACAGGTCAGGCAGTTGTATGTTAATTCTGAAGGGTAAGAAGTCTGAAACTGAAATGTAGGTCAATAAAACCTAAGATCTGTACTCTACTGATATGCCTCTAGTCTGCATGATAGGACAGAATACAAAATGAAATGGAAGCCAACAGTGAACCTGAAATACCAGTACAGTCATAGCAAATGTTTACAATTGTCAGGTGTGCTCCCCCCACAATCCTATGTAGAAATGCAGTAACATGCTTGTTGTTGTTTGTCTTTCAGCTTTTCCCGGTTAGGGGTCGCCACAGCGGAACTCTGGTCCACTAATGATTGGCAGTAGATTTTCACGAACACCGAGGTGCCAGCTCAACGTTCAACCTTCAACAAAGGCACACCCATTTACGCATGCCTTTCGAACGCCCACCCATCCACGGGGAGGACATGCAGACTCCACACAGAAGGCACCCCCCACACTCCAGCCAAGAATCGAATGGGAGAACCTCTTGCTGTAAGGCAACAACGCTACTGCTACACCACCATGGATGTAGAAATGCAGTAACATGGTACGTGTGGGTTTAATAACAGTGGAGCACAGATTACCTGAGCTGGCCCAATTTACAGGATAGATTGTTGCATGTGTACAATATGCAGGGGTCTGTGTGTTAGGTTGTTGTGTGTTGTATATTGTGTGAATGTGGTCAGCATGTATACATGGAGGGTTGTGTCTCCATGGCCTATTACCAGTACTGTCAATGACAGGGTCATGTTCTCACAACTGCTGTGCCAACCACAATGCATCCCAGCAAATCCCATTTCAGCAGTCATCCATACTCACTGTTCAGATGTCAATATCTGTCACCATCTGAAAAATGGACATGCCATGAATGTGGGCCCACACATACACACAGTACACAGGTGGAAGTACCCTAGACAGAGTACATAAAATGTAGCTGTCAACTGCACACACCTTTAGAATTGTACATACAGGTTAGCAGCACATTACTTGTCTGTGTAGTATGGAATACTGATGTAGTCTGGACAATCAGTGGCAGACCACAAAAGGCACAGTTATGAAGTAATGAGAGACTGCCTATGCCCCCACACAAGGCAGCATAAGGGGAATGCCCCAGGTATATCTGTGAGTCAGCTGCAAGAAGCTTCCATATCACACTCACCCCACCATCAGCCACAGGTTTATCACAGGTCATATTCCTGTTGTTGGGAATGAGTACAGTATGACCCTCACTTCTGTATGGGAATATCCACAGAATGCAGCATGCTGAAGAGGTGTCCCATGCAAGTGTGTCCCTAGCTGTAAACAGCACCCTGCCAGCATCCAGAACAATGGATTAATATGGACAGAAAATATTGCCATTAACACCATGCACACTTACCCTGTCACCCCAGGGGAATCCAGTGGCTCGCAGCCTGGGACTGTAGAAGTGACAGGATGCACTGGCCTGCTACAGATGGCCTGCATCACTACCAAATGCACTATAGTCCTCTGTCAAAGGCCTGTGCCTCACCCGTACTGCTAATGTATGTTATCTCTTGGGGTCCCAACTAACAACATAACACAGTCAACAGAACACAAATGCAAGGCCATGTTGACAAATCCCAGTAGCATGCCCACCATGTTCTACTGCATGACATACCTCTCAACCTGGAAACATCAAAAATCTGGACAAGGCCCATAAAACATAGGTACAAATCTGTACGCTGATTAGCATAAAATTTGCGTACATAATTATGTAACCCCACCCACTCCAGTGGAATTTTGGGATGCCAGCTTTCAAACACAAACTGAAGAACAGACCTCCAAAATATGGCATCAGATTCCCCCTGCAGCCATTCTAATGTCCCATTTCTTGGCTATTTTGCCCCATTTACTATAAGCACTGTAATGTTCATGCTGCTTTACTTCGACGATGGTTTGGATTTCATTTAAAAGTTTGAGTTTACATTTTACAGCACAGACACTAATAGACATGTGCTAAATAAAGCAATGCAGTCTCACAATGAAAATAGACTTAGAATTAAACATTCTCTCCCCTTGAAACTCACATTCATTGAAACAGAATTGAAACCCATATTCAAAGAAAATACATCTGGCCAGTGGCAGATAAAGATTAACTTTGGGCTGCCGCTGTTTTCAAATCATAGACCCCTTGCACACAAAACATACATGTTCTTTGATACAGCTTCCTGATTGTATTAAATTATATTCCTTGTATATAATACAGTACAGTTGTTAGATGGTATTTTAAAGTTATTGTTTTGAACATTTTTCCAGTAAACAATGAAACAAAATGCATGAACCGTTAATGACAAAACTGGACAATTCAGAACATTTCCATCATAAACGTCTACTCAGACTACTACAATCCACCAGTATCAGTAAATATGCACAATCTCTGCAGAAGTAAATGTCATCTAACTAATTCCACGTTAAAGAGATATGTAACTAATGAAGAGGTTGCTGCTAGCAAACAACTTTATATTTCATTTACAAATAAAGTGCCTGTTGCCCTTAACTTCTGCTTACAGTGAATAAACATTTACTCCATATAACCATGCACTTGTACTTATCCTTTGTTTGACAACAGACATATTGCCAGGCTTTCATTTGTTAAATATCTTCTTTGTTTCTAAGTTAACAAAGGTTTTGGCTCTGGTTTCTCAAACACTGATTTACCAGCCATCATTTAAAATGCATTGCCTGACTTCAGATGCCACCTTGTGTCTGTGAGACATCAATCTGGTCATGAAGGCAACTACCTTTCTCCCTCACTCTTTTGAACTGTGTGAATGGAGTACTTCAACATATTTTATGATGGCACAGAAAGAGCTGGGAGACACAGGAACAGATTATTCACTATAGTATTTTATAAAACCTTTCATGATTGGTTCTGAAGAATAAATACTGACATATGTAACAGCAGCTCTCAGTTAATTGCATTTTTTTAAATGTGGCCACAACAAAAAAGGACTAGGTAGCAATAAAATGAAAAGGAGGAACTGAAAAAAAGCTACACTAAACTTATTTCAGAACTGAAAAGAAAGAATACAAAAATAAGGTAAACACTAAACCTATTTCAGGACTTCTGATAATATATGATTAAGTCTGAATTGTGACTCAGTTTTCCAAGACTATAACAATGGCCAAAGTATTTTTTCAATGTTCACAAACAGTGCAGGTTATAACATCCCCCAACCATCAGGATGAATTGAATATACTATCCTTTAAAACATAATGTTCTTTGTTAATAACTGCAGTGGAGTTACGTTCTGTGTTTCAATAACTGAAGTCCTATGACACAAGCTGACCAGAAGAAATAATATGAAACTCAAAATAAAGAATTTGTAGAAGGACTGTGTCTGTGATAATTGAATTTCCCAAGGTATCAGAGCTAAGGGAAAAGTATACAGCCAGCCAAGAATACAAATAATTACCCTAGCATTTCTTGGACATTTTTCTTTATTTGTATGATCAGGAAATGATATCTTTACCTGTAGCTAATGAAGAAACTTAGAATTGTAGGAGTCGCATCTATTTTACTTATATGAAAACCACGTAAACCCACAAGGCCAAATTGACACTTTTCATAGGTGATTCAAGAGCATTGTCTTAGAAAATGGTTGCGGTTCACTCAGGATCACAGAACCCTAGGCAGACTACAAGACAAAACTTAAGGCTCACTATTAGTTTTGCAGCCTCTGTCACTTTATCACTTTATAAATACACACACACACACACACACACACACACACACA
This sequence comes from Protopterus annectens, assembly GCF_019279795.1. Taxonomy (NCBI): domain Eukaryota; kingdom Metazoa; phylum Chordata; order Ceratodontiformes; family Protopteridae; genus Protopterus; species Protopterus annectens. The sequence goes on along the minus strand of NC_056726.1, from coordinate 1,628,803,129 downwards.
CACACACACACCCTTTGTAATGGTTATGAGTTAACTTGCAGCAGACCGTAATTCCCTGGCTCACGATGGCAGTGACACTTGTATCATTATGTGAAGCGCAGTAGCTTGAGGCTGGTTAAGTGCACCCAGGAAGAGAAGAGAAGTCCTGAATGAGACTGGTGCAGAGTCTAATGAATGAGCAGTGTCTTTGACCGTTTGGGGTTATTTCATAGCACGAGTGAATTGGAGATTTCCAGGTATAATTACACTGCCTGTAAAGTAACTGCCCCATGTGACTGACGGCATTTTCTTCCAGGGCTTTGAAGAGTTTATGATGCCTAGTGTGTGGTATGTGCCAAGTTCGGGACACCTCATTTTGCACTAACTGTAGGATTAGGTAGGCTACCCTTTCATTTGCAGTTTGCTGAGCTTGCAATGTATTTATTTTTTTATTACTAAGGGTGGTGGACTCTGGAACTTCATGTCATGTGCATATTTTTGAGTAAACTGTTTTGTTTCAAGCAAAAAAGGTACAAACTTGGTTGTGGTCGTGGCTTAACTGTACCTGCTGCTTTCTTAGGTTTGAGTAATGGGATGACAGTTAAGATTCTGGTGAATATTAAGTTATAGTGCAGGACATATCACGTCATCTAATGAATAAAACTTTACAGGTTGGAGGTAATCTTCACCGAATATTTTAATTTTCAGGCTGCATTTAAACAAAATTTATTTCATTTTATATTTGTTAACTGAGACTTTTAACCCTTTTGTAGCCATGACCCGAGCTCCCAAGTTTCATGGAGTCATGAAGTAATATATGTGAATGATTATATAGGTGTCTACACATTCCGTTACAGAACACTTACTTGACTTGCAGACTGTAATCCCCTGGCTCACAAATTCTCTGGTCATCTTTCCCTTCCCATCCGGTTTGCTTGCAAATAACATCCTCTTTTGTTCCTTCCTTGACTGATCTGGCTCAAGAAGTTATAATTCCCGCTTGCTCGAAACAACTGGAAATGCTTCGAGCTTCAGTTCTGACAGGCTGGCTCACAGGCTGATGTCATCACGCACGTGATGACGTCAGTCAAAGTCCAAAAATTTAAAAACAGAGCAGAGAAAATCAGAAATGAAGGGGTGCCACTTGGGAATCGTGACACCCCATTATCTGGACCTCAAAACTGGTAAGAACCGAGAAATTTGGTATGGTTGAGAAGTATGCTGCATGAGCTGTGGCCCAACCCTTAAATACCGCTGGGATGAAGGGACAACTATAGGGAGACTTTTCAGATATCGCTCGCATAATGTTAGGAAGAGGACAGAATGACAGAGTGGGGGGGTGAAGAAGCATGGACGCCATGGAGTATGTGAAGTCTGAAACTCTGATGTGTGTCCATACTACCCATGCCTGCAAACCCAGTAATGGGTGGCTACAAACCTGCTTGTAAATCACAATGTGAAGGGGAACTGACCAGATATATGAGCCCTGCCTCTGGGTAACCTGGGTGGATCTGTACAGCTAAGAGGTATGGCCACTGAAGGATATGGCCATTCTGTTATGTCAATAGATGTACAAGCAGGGGATCCTCAGCCACCACAGTACCAATGTGCTGGACCATTTACACAGACCCATCATCAAGTGTCTGCAGCTACCCCTCCAGAATGGCATGAGTGTGCAAGAATATGTAGGCTGCAGACCACAATATTGGACACAGCTTAATTCATCTTGTATTTCCCAGGAAATAACTGCGAGCAAATAAGTATATCTATCAGTAGCTGATGACATAATACATCACAGTGTAAAACAGTACATATGTCTGAATATCTCTGCTAACACCAACCATGTAACACAAGCAGTATAGACACAATAGTTACAGTAACCCACTATCTTTCACCCATTGTGACTCCATATTGTCAACCTATCTACAGATATCCTGCAGAAACAGGTTGCTAGCTGTAGGTGTAGAACACAAAATCCTGCACTGGAGTATAACCTACCTGGAATGGATTCACATACTCAATAAAGAAGGTTATACTGGGCATGCTCCTACACTTAGAGAAATGAAGCCCATATCTAACATCGACAGTGGACTATACATATCTGTCAGTCGCAGATGTCTGTGCACACACCACATTGCACACCATTCATACTTTGCACACACACACATTGGATAGGAATACTCACACATATCCAAGGCCAATGCACTATAATAGGTCAAACATACACACACAGAGATGTGGGTAAGAGATAGACAGACAGTGACAAAGAGATTACCATCATGATGCCTGTCCCACCCACCACACATCCAATTGGCCAATATCACATGATGTGCCGATGTCAATCACTGTAGATATTTGCTTTTGGTAACCCTCAGTCCTATAGTGTCTATGGTGCTTGTGATAACTGTGTAACATGACAGTGCAAATCAGTATTCATCTAGCATTTGTATACCCAGTCCTGTCAAATGTAAAGTTGTGTGTGACTGAGTGTTGTGTGTGTGTTTCCAGAGGAATGATTTATGTCCCATTCACACACACACTGCACTTCCCATTGCCCATGTTAGCACTCATGCTGATGTCAGTCACCTTGAAATAACCCTCTGGTCAATTCTCAGCCCCATAAGCTCTGTGGCACTTCTGATAACTGCGTAATGCTATAGTGTAACATACTAGTTAGGTAGGATTTCTAATCCCAGACATGGCAACTGTGAAACTGTGTGTGTGTGTGTGTGTGTGTGTGTGTGTGTGTGTGTGTGTGTGTGTGTGTGTGTGTGTGTGTCCCAGATTCTGCAAGCCTTGCACAGTGTGCAGGATAAGTGCAGGAGCTCTAGCAGGCAATATGTCTGCCGTGTGATCCAGGAATAACCTGTAGTGGTGGGCACAAGCGGTCCTGCACTAGTCCTGCACGGACTCAGCCCCTGTATGCAAATTACCCACTTGCAGGAGAAATCCATGCAAATGAGGTGAATTTGTGATCCAGAAAGCTGGAAACTGGCCATGCAGGACTAGTGTAATCTGTAGAAATGTACTCGGTTAGTAACCGAGTACATTTCTGCAAATTCCAAAACGGACCCATGACAGCTCCAAATAAAGGGTGCATATCATTCAGAAAGCATGCCAATGGACAAGTATAAGGCCATTGGCATTGAAAACAGTTTAGAAAATAAAAAGATCAACTTTTATTTTTTTTAGCCGATCTCGGTCGTTTAAGCATAGGGCAGTGGCGCGCAAACAGGATCGGGGGAAAAATAAGAAAATAAACCTAAAATAAGCATTCTAACTAAAATCACTTTTCTGCCATTAAAGTCAATGGCAGGCAGAAGATAACATGACCAGTGAGTAGTGGATGCTAAGGGGGGAGGCTCAGTGTGAGACATGTAATTATGCATTAGCAGGCAATCCTATGCAAATGAGGGAAATGATAGTGAATCCCAGATTTCCTCAGCATGCTAGTCAGCTCCCAGCAGTGTAAGAGCAGGAATAGCTTGGTGCAAGCTAGGAGTTAGCTGACATCATAGGGGTGTGTGTCGGGCATACTGTAAGCGGATTGGAGCCTTGCCACTCAGGTTTGCTTCTAGCTTAGCACAGCTAGGCAAGGGTGTGTGTCTGAGTCTGCCTAGCACTCTTTACATTGCCTAAGTGGGTGTGCACACTGTGCACCGGGTTTTAAAGACAAAAAAAAAAGGTAAACCAGGAAATAGCAGTTCTGTGCATATTTGAGCACTGTGTTTGTGCAGTGCGCCCCTGGGCTTAAACAGGAAGGCAATGGGAAGGGAAAACAGTAGTAGGAAGTTAATCAAGGAGAACTAGCATAGCTGGCAGGTGAAATGTATCAGAATCAGCCAATTACCCAGGCAGCAGACCAGCCCAGCCCAGAACACTACTATAAACTATGCAAACAACTTTGCGACTGTTTTTCCCATACTCTACACCTCCGGTGTATACAAGCGGGGAATGTTTAACAAACAAAACTACAAAATGATAGGGACTGCAGCAGGCATCATACAACAACATGTTCAAGAGGCTGAGGGTGGTGAGGATGTGAATGCTGCCAATCAACTCACAGTGAGGAGATGGAGAAGAGTGTACAGACCCAGGGTAACCTACCACGGGCTACATCAGCTGGAGATAGTGGAGCACTATAGGGTGGACATGGACCTCCTACAGCAAATTGTTGAACTGTGCCGGCCACGCCTAACACACCGAACTGACAGAGGGGAACCCATCCCAGTGGATACCAAGGTATATGTAGGCCTAGGAATACTAGCCACAGGTACCTCCCAAAGCTCAACTGGGGATATCATGGGATCTCACAGGCATCAGCATCCAGAGTATTCCACCAGTTTCCCAATGCCATGTCAGCACATGCCAGTGAGCACGTATATTTCCACAACTCCCATGAGGTGTTGGCCAGCAATATGCATCTCTTCCACCAAATAGTAAAATACCCTGATGAGGTAGTGGGTGCTAATATGCATGCACATGCACATCAAAGCACCACCTGGTGATCAGGGTAGGGTCTACATCAACTGCAAGGGCCTCCCCTCCATCAACTGCCAGGTCATGTGTGATGCCCAGGGCATTATAATGAATGTGTGTGCTGGCTGCCCTGGAAGCTATCATGATTCCCACATCTGGCATCTGAAACAGCTGTACCAGAGATTTGCCAATGGGGACATCCCCTACGGTCACCTAGTGGGGGATGCAGGTTACACGCTGGAGCCGTGGCTGATGACACCCATCAGAAATGCACACACACCTGAACAAGAATGCTATAATGAGGCACATGCACAGACCAGACTTATAATAGACTGTGTGTTTGGGATGCTCAAGTCACTGTTCTGGTGCCTGGACAGATCTGGTGGAGCCTTGCAGTACTCACCTGCTATATGTACTCAAATTGTTATGGTATGTGCCATGCTACATAATATGATCCTGGGGAAACATCTGCAGAAGAAACATCACAAGGCAGAGCCACACAGCCCACCACCAATGCCAAGGCCTGTCGGGTGCCAGGATCCGCCACATAACACATGCACTCAAATCACTCCACAACAAGTACAATTACGACTCTGTCAGTGTCCATGCTGGAGTGAATGACTTGAGAAGTACCTCCCTGGACTACATGAAAAGAGACATGGAAGAGCTCTTGGATCATATGGCCCAGGCAGGTATGATCCTAGCCCTGAGTAGCATCCTGCCTTCGCCCAGAATTATACCACAGTATAAGGACAAAATGGTTGACTTCAACAATTGGCTAAGTTTCTGGTGTCATTCAAGGGGGATCCAGTATCTGTCTGCCTGGGAAGACATGATCGGCAAACCACGATGCTTTGCCAGAGATGGTCTGCACCTGTCACCCCTGGTATTCAGGTTACTGGCTAAAGCTCTTGCCACCCCTATAGTACCTTTTTTAGGCAAGGTTCAAAGGATAAAACCACCACAGTAACAGATACAAGCATGAAAAATCTGAAGGTAATGCCACTCAATGCTAGAAGTGTAAACCTCAAAATGCACTCTCTCCAGGCACTCCTAAAAATGGAGAACATCGATATCTGTGCAATAACTGAGAGCTGGTTCAAGGTTCCAGAAAGCACCCCTGCAATAACAGGCTACAACTCTTACCACACTTTTCGGCCACAAAACCAAGACCAAAACACTAAAGGTGGAGGAGTGTCCATATTCACCAAGGATATTCACACCTCCAGGCTAGTTGCCCAACACAATGCATCTGAAATTCTCCAGGTGCAACTAACACTAGGTAAGACTGCAGTCCAAATTGTAGCTTGCTACAGATCCCCCACCATGCTCCAAGATTCTCACTACACCTTTCTAAACATACTGTAAAATATTAAGATACAACCAAACACCCTAATACTGAGTGATTTCAACTACCCTACCATTAACTGGAAAAACTACTTGGGTACCAACTCCTTTTCCCAACAGTTCTTGGAATTCATAAATTTCAATGCCCTGGATCAACTAATCCTTTGTCCCACCAGGGGCTCCAGTATCCTAGACCTGATCATTACCACCATGAGAGATAGATGCTCCACACCAGTGGTCACCCCCTCTTTGGTCAGGTCTGACCATAAGCAAATCACCCTTGACATCCACATCCCACCCCCACCCCCCCAGTAAGGATACCTCCTTAAAAAACGTCTCCAAAGCCAACTTCATGCTACTGAAGTCAGAAGTGACAAACTTCATGACACCCATGCAGACAGGATCTGAAAGTTCGAATGCAGAATCCTACACTAAGGCACCGTACAAGCACATCCACTCGTGCATGAATCGTGCCATCCCAAATAGAACCAAGATGCTCTTCTCCAAAAAAAGGAAGCCAATCTGGTGGTCCCCTACTATAAACAAACTATACAACAGAAGGAAGAAACTGTTGCAGAAAAGAGGAAAACCCCAGGATGCAAAAAACTCCCTCATCAGCCTCAGTAAGAAGCTGAGATCCCTCATAAAATTCTCAAAAGCTAGTTATGAAAATAAAATTGCCAAAGATTCCAAAGACAACCACAAAGCATTCTGTAGTTATGTTAAGAATCTAAATGGCAATGCTCAGATCTGCTCTGAGCTACAACAGAATGGCATTAAATATACTGATCCCAAGGATATTGCTAATATCCTGGCAGATCGATTTAGTGCCAGCTTCACCCCCTCTCACCCCCTAAAGGGCTCATCTCAATACCAAAAGATTGCCAAATTCCGGTAATCATGGCCACACAGATAGCAACCACACTCGCCAAAGCTAAGAATACAGCATCCATGGGACCAGATGATATCCCAGGCTGTGTACTACATGAACTACAAAATGAACTGGCACCTCACCTAAGTGTCATGTTTAATCATAGCCTCACCTCAGGCTTCGTGCCCACTGAGTGGCGCACAGCTAAAGTTATCCCACTTCACAAGGGGGGATCCACCTTGGATCCCGGGAACTACCGTCCCATCAGTCTGACAAGCCTGATCTACAATGGCATGGAATGCATTATCATGGAATTTATAAACAAAATCTTTGGCAACCTTCAAACACTGGACCTCACCCAGTTTGGGTTTGTGAAGGGCCGATCTTGTCTCCTGAATCTGATTGACTTCTTCAAATCAGTCTCCAGAGTTGTGGACGAGGGTAAGGCAGTCCACACAGCCTATTTGGACCTTGCCAAGGCCTTCAACACCATCCCCCACTCTGGAATCATAGATAAACGTACTAAGCTGGGCATAAATCCCTACATCACTTGATGGGTTGCCAACTGGCTTACTAACAGAACCGAGACTGTAAAAGTAGCTGACTCCAAATCCAGCTCCAGACAAGTGACAAGTGGAGTACCTCGGGGTTCAGTCCTGGGACCACTCTTGTTTGTCATCTACTTCTCTGAAGTACAGGTCAGCACTAAGGGACTCTGGCTAACAAAGTTTGCAGATTACTGCAAACTGGGAGCCATTATTGAATCCCCAAATGATCTGGATATTCTACAAAAGGGCCTTACAGAAACAGATGCCTGGTGCCAGAGCCATGTGCTCAAGCTTAATGCCAAGAAATGTATAGTTATCCCCTTTGGAAAAAAACATGTACCCATGAATTACCACATAGGTGGCAGTACACTAAACATTGAAAGTGTGATGAGAGACTTAGGGACACAGGTGGACAGTGGTCTCACTTTCGATAACCACAGTACCACAACAGTCAGGAAATCCTTTTATGTGGCACGCCTCATCACTAAGGGCTTTACATCCAGAAAAAAGGAGGTCATTGTCCCACTGTACTTATCCCTCATTAGACCCATTATAGAATATAATGCCCCATTTGGTATGTACCTCACAAGACATCTGCAACAGCTGGAAAGGCAACAGAAATACCTCACTAAAAGAATCACAGGCCTAAAGCAGATGACATATGCTGACCGTCTAAAAAAACTCCAGCTATACTCTGTGGAATATTGTCTACTCAGAGGTGATCTCTGCTTAACATACAAGGCCATGTCAAACACTGAGCTGTTGGATATGCTCCACTTAAAGAAATCCCAATCCCTCAGAGCCACACGCTCCAGGGATCTAAACCTTGTCATCACAATGAACAAAACATGCTGGAGGGATAGGTTCCTGACCCAGAGACTCCCCATACTCTGGAATAGACTGCCCATACATGTCAAGCAGAGTGCCTCATTGGCCCTCTTCAAAAGGAACCTTGAAGATTGGATGGGAGATAGGAAATTCACCCCGGGTATCATGTCAGTCGCCCTACTAGGGGTCCAGAGAAGTAAATATCGTGGGAAGAAATATCCAGGGAATTGTTATGGCTAGGCTTGTATAGGCTCTAGGGCCGATAGCCTAGTACCAACCTATGAACCTATGAACATGTAACTATGCATTAGAAGGCAATCCTAGGCAAATGAGGGGAATGAGAGTGAATCTCAGATTTCCCCAGCATGCTAGTCAGCTCCCAGCAGTGTAAGAGCAGGAATAGCTTGGTGCAAGCCTAGGAGTTAGCTGACATCATAGGGGTGTGTGTCAGGCATACTGTAAGCGGATTGGAGCCCTGTTGCTCAGGTTTGCTTCTAGCTTAGCACAGCAAGGCAAGGGGGTGTGTCTGAGTCTGCCTAGCACTCTTTACATTGCCTAAGTGGGTGTGCACACTGTGCACCGGGTTTTAAAGAAAAAAAAGGTAAACCAGGAAATAGCAGTTCTGTGCACATTTCAGCACTGTGTTTACACGGTACGCCCCTGGGCTTAAACAGGAAGGCAACGGGAAGGGAAAACAGTAGTAGGAAGTTAATCAAGGAGAACTAGCATAGCTGGCAGGTGAAATGTATCAGAATCAGCCAATTACACAGGCAGCAGACCAGCGCAGTCCAGAACACTACTATAAACTATGCAAACACCTTCTCGACTGTTTTTCCCATACTCTATAGCACCGGTGTATAGAAGTGGGGAACGTTTAACAAACAAAACTACAAAATGATAGGGGCTGCAGCAGGCATCATGCAACAACATGTGCAAGAGGCTGAGGATGCTGAGGATGTGAATGCTACCAATCAACCCACAGTGAAGAGATGGAGAAAAGTGTACAGACCCAGGGAAACCTACCAGGGGCTACATGAGCTGGAAATAGTGGAGCCCTATAGGGTGGACATGGACCTCCTACTGCAAATTGTTGAGCTGTGCCGGTCACGCCTAACACACCGAACTGACAGAGGGGAACCCATCCCAGTGGATAGCAAGGTATATGTAAGCCTAGGAATACTAACCACAGGTACCTCCCAAAGCTCAACTGGGGATATCATGGGTATCTCACAGGCACCAGCATCCAGAGTATTCCACCAGTTTCTGGATGCCATGTCAGCACATGCCAGTGAGCACGTATATTTCCTCAACACCCATGAGGTGTTGGCCAGCAATATGCATCTCTTCCACCAAATAGCAGAATACCCTGATGAGGTAGTGGGTGCTATAGACTGCACACACATGCACATCAAATCATCACCTGGTGATCAGGGTTGGGCCTGCATCAACCGCAAGGGCCTCCCCTCTATCAACTGCCAGGTTGTGTGTGATGCCCAGGGCATTATTATGAATGTATGTGCTGGCTGCCCTGGAAGCTATCATGATTCCCACATCTGGCATCTGACACAGCTGTACCAGAGATTTGCCAATGGGGACATCCCCTATGGTCACCTAGTGGGGGATGCTGGTTACACGCTGGAGCCGTGGCTGATGACACCCATCATAAATGCACACACACCTGAACAAGAATGCCATAATGAGGCACACGCACAGACCAGACTTATAATTGACTGTGTGTTTGGGATGCTCAAGTCACTGTTCTGATGCCTGGATGCATCTGGTGGAGCCTTACAGTACTCACCTGCTATATGTACTCAAATTGTTATGGTATGTGCCATGCTACATAATATGATCCTGGGGAAACATATGCAGGAGAAACATCACAAGGCAGGGCCACACAGCCCACCACCAATGCCAAGGCCTGCACAGGCACAGAGTGACTCAGAGGAGGAACAACCTGAGTCTGCCTCAGTAGGCAGATGGAGGCGTGCCCAGTATGCCCTGGCCTTGGCAAAGAGGCAATGCATAGCACATACACTGACACAGTAGGGACCCAGGGAATGACATCTCTCTCTGACTCGCACATACATTAAAAGGGATGCCAAATATGACACTACCTGTGCTCACCCATGTATAGGGAGTGTACTATGTCCATCCGACATAGACAGCCCTCCAGCACCATCCTCAATATTGGCACACCCACAAGGTAAGTCAATCAGTCTACCAATTGCCAAATGGAGTAGAATGTGTCTTTACCTGTATCTATGGTATGGGTGTGAGTATGCAAGGGAATTGGGTGGCTGAATGTTATGGCAGCAGATAGTAGACACCCATAGTGGCACCATGACATCTGTAACACATACTGGAGTCACCATAGTAGCCAGTACTACACAGGGTGACAAAACCCACTGCAGGAAATGTGCTGGGTGACATGTGTGTCCATATGACTAACACATGCCAGTCAGGGAGGTTCAAATACCTAACAACAGTCTCAGCCAGCAGGACAGGTGTAGACAAGCACAAACAGAGCCTGTGCTATGGCCTCTGAATGATGCCAATGAGTAACCTTCCCCCCAGGCCTACACAGACAGACTACAGCAGGTCAGGCAGTGGGATGTTAGTTCTGAAGGGTAGGACGTCAGACACTAATATGTAGGGCAACCAAAGCTAAGACCTGTAGTACACTGATATGCCTCTAGTCTGTATGATAGGTTAGAATACAGAATGAAATGGAGTACCTGACATACCAGTACAGTCATAGCAAATGTGTGCAAGTGCCAGGTATGCCTCCCCATCCTATGTATACATGTAGAAACAGTAAGGTGTGCCCCACAATCATGTGTAGAAATGTAAAAATAGTCAGGTGTGTGTCCCCCATCCTGCGTAGAAATGTAGTAACTGTCACGTTTACCCCCCCCAATCCTGTGTAGAAATGTAAAAACAGTCAGGTGTGTCCCCCCACAACCCTATGTAGAAATGTAGTAACAGTCAGGTGTGTCCCCTCACTCCCATGTACACATGTAGAAACAGTCAGGTGCACCCCTACCCCCAATCTAGCATAGAAATGTAGTAACAGTCAGGTGTGCCCCCCCAATCCAGTGTAGAAATTTAGAAACAGTCAGGTGTGTCCCCCCACAATCCTATGTAGAAATGTAGTAACAGTCAGGTGTGCCCCCCCACTCCTATGTAAACATGTGAATAAATAATAAAAACAAAAAGTTTAAACCAAATGTCCACAAAGAACACACAGGGTAACTCTCTTCCAAAAAACAGACTCCAGGCTGGTAACGTTATTAGCGCTTTTGTTCTCTTTATTCACACTCCAAAACGGAACTTCATCATATACACACACCTTACCCTTTTCCCTCTTTTTATACACAATTCCTTAAAGCAATTGCCCCAATCAACACACTTTACAATTAATTAAACAATTAATTAAACTTGAAATTTGATTTTCTTTGTGGACTACGTAGACACGTGGAAACAGACAGTTCTGCCCCTTCCCCAAATCCAGTGTAGAAATGTAGAAATGTAGTGACACTCTGGTGTGCCCCCCCCAGTCCTGTGTAGAAATGTAGTAACATGTATGCGTAGGTATAATACGAGTGGAGCACAGATGCCCAGAGGTGACCAAGGTAGCAGGATAGGTCATAGCATTTGCACAATATGCAGGTCTGTGTGTGTTAGGATGATGTGTGTTTCATAATGTGCGAGAGTGGTCAGTATGTATGCATGTTGAGGTAAGACCTGGTGGCCATTGCCCACCACTGCTGATGACAGGGACAAGCCTTTACAACTGCAGTGCCAAAGACAATCCCCACCAGTATAACACATGCTAGCAGTAAGGCAATGTAAATGTATGGTGGTAATATGTGTCACCATATGAAAGACTGACATGGCATGGCTGTTGGGCTAGATATACAAGCAATACACAGGGAAAAGTGGACCAGACATATCTGGCAGTTGCAGATGTTAGTGCAGACACTCCTCGGTATGCACCACTCATGCTTTGCACACACATTGCATAGGAATACAGGCATATATCCAAGGACAACACACTATAATAAGCCAAAAGTAGATATACATATATGTGTGAAAGAGAGTGACTGCCACAGGGGGCCATCCATTATGAGGCCTGTCCCACCCAGCACACAGCCAAATGACTACAACCACATGAGGTTCAGATGTCACTCACTGTAGACCTTAGCCACTGGTATCTGTCAGCATTACGAACTATGTGGTGCAAGTGCTAGCTGTGCAACATGACTGTGCAAGGAAGTAGTCATCTAGCAGCTGTATACACGTACCTTTGGAATATAACCCTGCATGTGCCCACATGTGATGTGTCAACCTCTAGATGAATGGGTTATGGCCCATGCACACACACTGCCCTCCCCATAGCCCTACTATGAAAAGCCTGCTGAGGTCATTCACTTTGAAATACATTTTTGTGAAAGGTGTAGGCCAGTAATCTCTGTGGCACTTCCTATAACTGCGTACTGCTGTAGTGTGATAAACTAGTTAGGTAGGAATTCTAATCCCAGACATGGCAACTGTGTGTGTGTGTGTGTGTGTGTGTGCATGTGCGTGTGTGTCTGTGTAGACAGCAATGCTTTTTAGGCTAGTCACACTCACTACAATTCAAATGCCCTACGTTGTCAAGGCTGCTGATGTCATACATTGTGAAATACACCTCTTGGAAAGTTGTAACCCAATAATCTCTGTGGCATGTCCTATACCTGCATACTGCTGCAGTGTGATAAACTAGTTAGGTAGGAATTTTAATCCCAGACATGGTACCTGTGTGTGTGTCTCTGTCTGTGTAGAGAGCAATGCATTTTATGCTAGTTACACGCACTTCCCCGAATTTACTAATCTTCCATGCAGTACTAGCTTAGTCCTGCACATAAGCGACCATTTAGCAGCAGGATGGCAGCACGCCATGCATGTTAATGAGGCATGCTGCCCGATCTCCTAGGCTTACATGGAGCATGTAAGAGTGCATGGGGCATTTTTGAGAGCAGACCTCACAGAATAAACTTGCCCCCGCAATGTAGAACAGCAGAAAGGGGTATGCAATGAGTGAGACCACTCACAGGTGACTGCATATCCCCACCAACAGCCCTCCTTGTGTATAACAGCAACATAATGTATAAATAAATTAAAGAAACCATTTTTTTGTTAATTTAGATTACAGCTAACTGTAGGTGCGCGGGTGTGTCCATCACTTAGCTACAGTTAAAGCAGCTTAAAAGGCTGAGGAGGAAAACAAGGAAGATATCTGCAAAGAAAGCAGCATAGCAATAGTATCGTGGCAGAGCATTCACCTTATGAGTAGGCATTCCCGGTTCGAGTCCCACTACAGCACATTCCATTTTACAAGGCACATTATGACCAATATTTTTGTTGCATAACCAACTAAATAACATATTTATGAAATGGAGTATTGCAGTAAATGCACGTGAGGTGTCAGTGTCATAATGAATAAGGCATTAGTAAGCAGGTTTAAGCACAAATAATTGGTAGTAAGCATATTTAAGCACTAGTAAGCAGCCTTAAGCCCATTTGCGCGGCGGTAAGGAATGCTTACATTGGCTAAGCAATTCTAAAGCTAACTCTCTGAGCAGATGTAATGGCAGGTTAGCAGTGCTTACCATCAAGCAAACAAACTTACAACTGCTCAAAAGTGCCTTAATTACTCTGTATCCAACGGCCCTTGTTCTGCTCCTCAACAAAATAAACAGACATGCAGGTCTCAAACCCAGGACCCTATACACCATAGTCCCAGTAGTTATCCACAAAGCCATTACAGAAGTACAGAAGAAGGAGGTAGTAGCAAACAAGTCCTCACCATAGTATAACCAAACTGAACCTGTGAAAGGCATCAGTATACAGTCATATGTGCCATAACCCACTACAGAACATAAATATGTGAACTGGAGTACAGCAGTAAGCCCAGAAGTGAGGTGTAATTGTAATAGAGTGTTGAAGTCCCCAATAAAACACAAGGACCCCACAGAGTGTACATACACATCAATCAGGGATACCAGGCATACATATAAGGTGTAATGAATAATATCACAATGCCAAAAAGGCATTATAATGAAAGTCTAATGTAAGCAATGCTAAGCATTGCACAGGCCAGCTTAGGAGGTGTGAGCAACGTGCAGACTAGCTAACTCATTGTGCCCAGTGGTATACCCATTTAAATGATGCCAACCTTAGGTAAGCAGGTTTGCCCATAGCTTAGCCTTTTCAAAACTGGCCAATCACAGAAAAGTGTGGGAAATCAGCCCTACTTAAACACAAGAAGTGGGAATACATCTCATAACTGGTTGTAGCTTCCCCTTGCAGGCACTATGACAGTAAGGGGAGACGGAGTGCACTTCCGGGCACAGCACTGGTGCATTCAGGAGTCCAAGGTCATGGCAGGACTCCTAGTTAAAGACCATGCTCAGAGACTGCTGCAGGGCCAGTACCAGGGCTCCCTATATAAGGTGGAGGCCTGGGACCATCTCACCCGTAACCTCACCAGTGCCACTGGCATACACCGAACTGGTGAACAGGTCAGGCACCACTATGCCGACCTGAAGCGGCGGAAGGGGGACCTCTTGGAGGAGTGGCTCCAAGAGGCTAGAGCATCAGGAGATGTTCCAGATGTGTGTATCACCCCAGTATGTGTATAATAATTGCCAGCTCAGGTATATCATGGATAGGTATGGCTAAATATTCCTTTTATGTCCTTCACAGCTGCAACGGAGTGGGCCATGAACCAGGAGGCCCACATCAACTGCCTGGTGAGGTTGTGACATGAATCAGGTCAGTAATACTCATGCATTTACTGTCATAGGAAATAAAAATATAAGTAGTAGTAAATTAATTGCTAATATAAAACCTGTATTATTCAAGGCAAGTACTGCATACACTAGAGAATATGGCAGGAAGAGTCTCATATTGTTTGTATGTCAATAAAAGTGTAATATCCTGACAAAACATTTCTAACTGCTGGACTGCGTGTGTATATTCTGATATCATATGGTAGTGTAGACTTGCAATCATGTAATAGTACTGTTGTATTAAGCACTGTTACCCACACCATGCACCATAAATTGAATGTGTAGGAATGCCTGTATATGATTGGTATAATCCCCAGAGGCCATTTAGTACAACTGAGAAACACATAGACAGTAAAAAGGGAAAATGCAGACAATAAAAACCGAATAGCACATGCAGTTGAGATGTGAACTGTTGATTTTTTAGCACACACAGCTATGGCTCGAATCCTGCCAGTGGTAGTAGTCTGCATACAGAATCGTACCCCACAACTGTACAGATATTTCCAGAATGTCTATTAAAGTGGCCCATATCTATTGCTTATCAACCTGTCCCCCTGGGAAATCAGTGGAATGATCCCAGATGCATAGGCAGCAAACAGGAAATACAACTGATTGACATGCAGCTATGACAACAAACCTGGCACACTAGCAACTCCCCAATACCTTATGTGACTAAGAAGCCACGTATGTCCCATTTACATCCCAACCTGTTAAGCTGTGGTCAGAGTGTGCACAGTAACAGAGTGAGATGCATGTGCATAATAGTAATGTGGAACCTGGTACCGTGTGTGGGAATATTCAGGTAGTGCTAATAAACATTCCTCCCACAGGTCTGTCAGATACCAACACTGTGCCAAGAAATACAAGAATGATATGCAGTTGCTCTGAACAATGAAGTATTACACATCACTGTCACCCACACTGTCCTACAACATAACTGTCTAGGAAATCTGTATAAGAGTGTTGTTATTCAAGATCAGAATGCATAAGCACAGGGGATTAATAAGACAGAAAGCAGATTGGAGATATACAGCAATATCAATATAGCAGACACAACTGTGATGGACAGTGTCTAAGTTGTAGCAGACACAGCCATGATCTGAATCCTGGGAGTGGAATTAGACTGCATACAGATTCATACCCCACAACTGTACATGAGGCCAGAATGTCCAGTATATGTGTCCATATCTGCTGCCTGTCCCCCTGTCCTCCTGGTAAGTCTGTGGGATGATCCCAGATGTGTAGCCAGTAAACAGGGAATACAAGTGATTGTCAACCATCATGAGAACACACCTGTCACTGTAGCAACCCCTGAAACTGTTAGGAGAATAATATTTCAAGTATGTCCTATCTACACTCCCATGTGGTCAAGCTGTGACCAGAGTGTGTACAGTAACATAGTGAGATGTATGTGCATAATACTAACGTATAATCTGGAACTTTGTGTGGCAACAGTCAGGTAGTGCTAACAAACATTGCTCCCACAGGTACGTTGGATGCAAACATGATGCTGAGAAATACAGACCAATATAACCTGTACTGGTACTGTTCACACTGGTATTGTAGGGAATTGTGAGCGTTGCAGCTTCTCTGAATAATAAAGCATCACTGGTCACTGTCACCCACACTGCTACATAATATAACTGTGTAGAAAAGCATGTGTATGTGTGTGTCAGGTCACTAAAGGTGGAAGAGGGCAATATTCTAGATATGTCCCGGTACACCAGCATGTGGTCAACACATGGCCAGAGTCTGTGCAGAAAGAGTTGGATAGCTATGCGCAAAACAACAACCCAGAATCCGGGATTATGTGTAGAAACAGGTAGTGTTAACAAACATTCCCTCCACAGGTATACCAGGTAAGAGGTGTATACTGCAGGTCAATCTGGTTCATGTGTAATGATGACGACAGCCATATCAGTGACCAAACTAAGGCTATAGGGTAGTGTAGTAAGACTTGTAAGGTACAGATAACAGCACTTATTAGGAATATAATGTGGACTACAGGAATATACTACTTGTTAATTGACATATTTCTCCCCCACCATATCTCCAACAATAATCAACATACCCACCCCAACTGGTATGTAATGACTCTGTTAATGTCCATTTGTTTGATAAATATTTTCATGGTTCCCATGCATGTGCTATATGGAATAATTCCAACATTGGTGGGATGGTGCCATCAATGGCCCTGCATGTTCTTATCACCACTGTGGTCCCATATATGCATGTGTTCTGTTTGCTATGCAACTATTCCATATCTGGTGTCTGGGTTAATGGGAATATGTATGCATGCTGTTATACCTAATCCTAGAATGTGTTGACTATTACTAACCCATATATGATGAAATCTAAACACTATAGCAAGCTTGGGAAGGCCGGTCCCAGCGGACCCACCTGTCCCACCTCAGCTGGCCATGGCACCAGGCACCAGCATGTCTGGGGCCCAACCTCTGACCTCCCTGTCTGTTGGTCCTGCACCACCTTTGGATGGAACCACCTTAGGGGATGGGGCTTGCCCCCAGGGAGTGGGCATGGATAGGCACCTGTCACCTGTCGCCAGGTTGGGGAAGTGGTGCGTAGAGTGATCAACGAGCAGTTTGGTGATCTTCTAGGCCAGCTCGAGGGCCGCATGTCATGATTAGTCAGCCTGGTTCTGTGGCTCAGCCCCCAGAACAGCCACCTTCGGGGCTGTGAAGGTGCAGTGGTGACTGCCTATGGGTGGGGACCTCAGTCCCTCTGTTACCACTAGGGGGCTTGTGGGCTTCTAATATCCCAACACCCCTCCTCATCAAGGTGTTTACCCCCCACATGTGTCATATACAGCTCCTGTATGCGTCGTATGTGTCTTGTCTGTTAACCTACCCAACCTACCTCCCCAAATATACCTACTACCCCTCCCCAACATCCCACTCTCATCTGAAAAAAAGAAGAAAAGGGCAATCTGTTCCACAAAACTCACCCCATACATAGCTGTCCATTTCACACATGTGTCCACTGGGCACATGTAATCCGGTCTAATTGGCATCACAACTTATTATTGTTGTCCTCACCCCTCTCCCAGGGGTTTGATGTCCAAATCTACCTCCAAATTCAGTGTATATGCACAGCTAATGCTGTAGAAGAAATGGGCAGCTATGGACCTTCCCTTCACCCTTCCTGCACATCCCTAGCTATTTTCCCTATTGTCTTTCCCACTTTGTCACCCTTTTTCACCACTTTCCTATCAACCCTTTTTTCTTTTCTTTTAAAGAAATTAGAAGGGGGGGGGTAAGCGTGAGTAAGCACTTTTAAGCAGCAGTAAGCGGGTCTAGGGGTAAGCAATGCCTACACTGGGTAAGCAATTTAGAAGCTAACTGAGTATAAGAAACTGTAACCGGAAGTTAGCAGTGCTTACCTCCGCTCAAACACAAGGAAACTCGCTTACAACTGCTTTAAAGTGCCTTAATCACTCTATATCCAACGGCCCTTGTTCTGCCCAGCAACAAAATAAACAGCCTCTGGATGGCTCAAACCCAGCACTCTGCACACCATAGATAAAGAGATTTCCCTTTAAGCCATGCCAGATATACATAATCCTGATGATTTCAAAAATATATCATCGAGCCCCAGTCATTAAACAGTATAGAGAATGTATTCCTACATTTAGATGTATGTGTGTGTGTAAATATATTATCTGAACAGATACACCCTATCTATATATGTATGTGTATATATATATATATATATATATATATATATATATATATATATAAATATACATATATAGAAATATATATGAACATATATTCATGCTAATGCCTACATCAACACATGTATATGTCTACACCTATATGTCTACATATACACAGCAAGTTGCATATATGTAAGCAGATATATATCTATGTAGGTATATATGGACATAGTTATATATATGTAAGTAGATATATATATATATATATATATATATATATATATATATATATATATATATATATGGACATACATGTATTGATATCAATGGGAGATTAAATCATATATGTCCGCATGCACCGTTAATGGGGTTGAGAGGCCCCAAACAATATACATCTTCTACGAATGGGTATACTCACCCCCCCACAGCCAAACACCTCCACCCTGCAATACACTACCAAGTGTTGCAGATCCCATAACCAAGTCCTGACATGACATGGGCACATGATGTTAACAGTACTACATCCCACCTGTATGATGTCAGGCTGGTATTGGTAACATATCATGCAGTACTGTCTGGCTCCCATAAGAAATGTAAAATGTGGAAGCTATCAACATCCCCAGGATACATATACACAGACACATATATGCAGATACAGATATACATATATATATATATATATATATATATACATATATATATAGATATATATACATATATATATATATATATATATATATCTATATATATATATATATATATATATATATATATATATATATATATATATATATATATATATATATATATAGATATACATGTGACTGCTCATACACATGCAGAGCTATGTGCAGTAAGATACTGATCTAGTAGGCGCACACAATATGGTACAGCCACTATGCCTACAGTTAGCACTCTAACAACTGGACACTGGATGAGCCACCCATACAAATGACATTCATTGCCTGCAACATATACCCACAGAGAAGTCATAGGATAAAACACCACACACATGTTTGCAGAAATGGAATACCTTTATTTGTGTACTATTACAGATTTATATGCCATGTCATATAGCTGTTCAGACACTGACAACAATATAAACAGAGTAATCCAACTGTGAAACAGTTATACTAATACAGTAGTCTGGAAAGGTCCACAACTGTTGATGTCCAGAGGAAGACTTCAAATTGTACAATAGTAAAGACAGACTGGTCCACAGGATACCACACAATCAACAGTAAGTCATGCAGGTGTATAGTCCAGCAGCCTCTATCTACACTCTGTACACAATCACTAGGTGGTAAAGACTTCAGTTGACCAAATGGGATGTAACTGTTACATAACAAGGCATAACTGACACCATCACAGGCACACTGGCAAACAGGACAGTCTGTTTGGCAGGAGGCAGTAGGCCTGCAGTAACCCACTTTATGTAAGTAATGTCAAGATAGGTGAAATGTATGATACTGTACATCCAGATACCTTAAGGCAGTTCACCCCTGATACTCCCACATTTTGTAACAGCCTAGGTTATGTATGGTGCACCCCCTAGACTCAATAATACAGGGCCATATACCACTGTTACATACACTGTCCTCTGGAGTGCATATGGGCACACATGTATTGTGTAGGTGAAGCCCCACCGTATGTGTGGGGGATACAACAGCAGTAGACTGCTGGCAGGAATGGCAGCGTGGTATACGTATATGTGCATATGTATCACTATCTGTATATGTGTAGACGTATAATGCTCTGTATATGTAATATCTGGGTGTATATATGCATATCTATGTACATATACACACCCATCTATATATGTCGATATGTACATGTGTAATTATCTATATAGATATCTGGATAATCATATGTACATATATATTTACCATATGTCCTGATCATGGGGTGTAGCCCTACCTCAGCCCCTATAGTCTCAACTTCGTAGTGCAAGGGGGATGTCAGGTATGTATAGCAGGTATAGTAGTAGACTATTGCTACTGTAATAGGGATTAGCTTCACAGACATGGTGTGTGTGGGAAGTCACATCTGCTTTTCACATGTGCACCATTGGCTACTGACAAACATCCTAAGAACATCATAGTACAGTACTGCTGCAAGCACGTAATGCTCCTGTGGACTACAACAGAGATATTGGCTAATAGATATGAACATTCTGACGCACTCTGTACAGTCCAGAGGTATACACAGAACCCCTTAGTGTAGAACATGTGGACCAAGCCCTGACAATATGGATGTTAACAGCCATGTAGATGGGTATAACACATAACGACTGGTATACATTTGCTCCCATAGGTTATGTATTCACACACCCCTGTCTGTCCTGACACATAATAACTGCTGGTACAGAGGTGCCATGGCTCCAAACTACCCACTAGATATTGACATACATCTGTACAGCATCCCGTCACTCTGTCTGACATACATAACTGTTAAGGGAGGCCCAGTAGCAGTACATCTGGCAAGTATCTGGACATGATATCTCACTGGGTAAGTACACTAAGCTGTTAGGCATGTAACTAAGCACTGTGCAGGCTACAGGCAGACTGGCTCAACACTGGCCTACATCTCCTATGGGGGAATGCATATGTACCTGCATATATAGCAAGCTTTACAGGCATGTCACAGCACAGGGTAAGATACACCTGTGAGAAATTGCATAACCACAACCAATGTGAACACAGCCACAGCCACATATGGTAAGCTAGCATAATATTACAGTATATAGACTATCTATTCAACACCATCCTTATATGTGCCACTCACACACTAACCCTACATATACTGGGCCACTTCACAGTATGGTCGGATGCCTTTCTGTGGTATGAGACATGTGTGTGTATGGCCCTACAAACATGTAAGCCAATACGGTAACATACAGTGGAGCAGCATGTAACATCAGATAGGACGCTACATATTAACAATACACACAATGTCGACATTCACCATAAGTACACAGACCTCAGTACTGTGCAAACAACTACAGAATGTCCAGGTTATGTCATCAAATATAACCCCTACTGTACATGTGTAGCAGTCTGATATCTCACTGGCTTGTTATCAGATATGATGACACTAAGTATGGAGTACAACACATATGCACCTCTTAATGCATGACATATGTACAAAGGTTGACAGGGTTGTGGCTGGAAGCACATACACAGGGCCAATATTGACATGTTGCTGTGATAACCTCATACATTTACTGTTGTAACAGGGTTTGTTGCAACATATGTCCTATGAGGGATATGAAGTCAGTAACTGTCACAACTTTCACCAACTACAGACTGAAATCCTCACACTACCTTCTGCAGTTCACAGATACATGCTCTGTGGGTAACACATGAAACCAAAGGCATCACACACTGCCCAGTCTGCAGATGACCCTACAGAATGGTAGTCCTCATAAACATAGAACTGACATGGCAGGTATTAATACATGTAGGACAGCCATATCCGCACACAACCTGTTAAACCAACATTACTCCGAATGTAGTATAGCAGCACATACAGTCTGTAGTCAGGTCATGCACATCCCCCTCCTGTATGTTGGCCTGTTTCCACAGTGTACGTTGTCAGAGATAAATCCCCAATCCATCTGAAATGCTGTTTGCCAAACAACAGATCGAGTTCCTGCTCACAGTGAATGAAAAGACCCAACACCAACATGATGTTCCTAGATATTGGAGTGTGTTTCCATGCAATTGGCTATGGGAATGTTACCACAGTTGTTTCACATGCAATCAGCTAGGGGAGGGCTGCAATTCATGCAGAGGCCATCAGCTGATCATGTGCAGTACTTAAATTACACATGCTGCTGCCTAAGCAAAGCAGGTGTAGGTCTTCACATCCACCAGTGAAGGAGTGAGAGAGGCAGACAGAGGTAAAGACATGCCAGGGAGGGATGGGAGAGTAAAACTTAAGCATGTTTGTGTCACACACCTACCAGCTCAGGGTATCAAACCCATGATGACTATGCAGTGTTATCACAGTTCTATGCAGTTATTGGATGTGACACATAGGTTACCTGTTGTGGAGCACTTAGAACATATATGTGATGCTGAGTAACATCTGCAACAGGGATATGATAGCTATATGGTAGGTGAAGTACATGTGCCTGTCCGCATGAACAGGTGCCAGCGTCAACACAGCCACACTCTCACAGGGCTGCACACACATTGACACACTTGGCAGGGCCTGGATTACAACTCATTACTAGTGAGATTGCCACAACACATTACTGTGCAGGTATCACATGCACCACATGGGTCATACGGAGGTTATATGGGCAAAGGGTATGGGGAGGTGTCTGACATCAGACAGCATGCTTCAGTATGATAGTGTCATACGCATCATACAACACATACACACAAACACACAGGGTGCCAGCACTGACATGCATGGGTGCATTTCTGCATGGGTGTGTGGTGGTCAACTGTGCCAGATGGCTATACAAGGCTAGGTGATGGGTATACCTTGGCATCAGGCCACATGACAATGTTCTGCATTGTGGCTCAAGGCTGTAGTTTCTGCATTTGCCCACACAGATGGGTAATGTAGCCACCTTCCAGTTACCTGGGTGACTATTGCATGTGGGGCTAGTGTTATGCATCACTTGTCATGTATATGTTCCTTAGTTCATGACATGGATAGTGTCTGGGATGTGCACACCTCCCACATGCATGTACAGTGACATGTGGAACCGTACCTGGGGTGTCTGGCCCATGTGTACACAAATTATCATCAGATGTGCCAGTCTTGGCCACCTGTGTGGGAACTGGTAATGGACAGCAGGTTTACCCTGCACCTACATTGATAGCATGCTAACAGCATTCCCTGGTGTTAGTAGCATCTGTCCATACAGGACATGTTTTCAGGCATAGTATGACCTTTGTGGGTCACATGTGATGGCACCACAGGTGTTGCAGGTGTCCAGTGGGGAACATGGGGAATGTGCACTGTCTGCATGTAAGTGCCTATTGGACAGATGGACAGGGTGCCATGCCATCTGTCGCCCACTGCAATCACTTCATAGTTACTATCCATGGCCAATATGCAGTGTACTACCCACATATTGGCTGCTGCCTAGGCATGGTGTGTGTATGAAACATGGGTTGAGAGTGTGCTCTGGGTAATACTGGGGTTGCTAACTGTGATTGCCTGGCCTTGATGTAACATGTATGGGTATGGATTTGCACCCCAGCCTCTCAGCTATTTCACATCTGTTATCCCTGTATGGTGGACATTGTGATATATACTAGGGCCACATTGGGCCCAGGTGTCACACACACACACACACACACACACACACACACACACACACACACACACACACACACACACACACACACACACACACACCTGTCATGTCTAGGAGTAGAACCCCTACCTAACTAGTTTATTACACTATAGCACTACGCAGTTATAGTATGAGCCATGGAGATTACTGGAGTACTCCTTACCCAAAGGTGTATATCAGATTGGATGACATCAGCAGGATTTCCAAAGTAGGACATTTGAATTGCAGTGAGTATGGCTAGGCTAAAATGCATTGCTCCGTAAACAGACAGTGACACACACACAAACATCCACAACCGACATGTGTGGGTATAGAACCCCTAACAGAGGCTAATATCACACTACAGCATGGAGTTGTTATAGGATGCACCATGGGGATTACTGGAGAATGCCTTCCACAAAGGTGTATTTCACATTGGATGACATCAGCAGGATTGCCAAAGTAGGGCATTCAAATTGTAGTGAGTGTGGCTAGGCTAAAATACATTGCTTCCTACACAGACAGTGACACACACACACACACACACACACACACACACACACACACACACACACACACACACACACACACACACAAAACATCCACAACTGACATGTGTGGGTATAGAACCCCTAACAGAGGTCTATATCACACTACAGCATGGAGCTGTTATAGGATGCACCACAGGGATTACTGGAGAACTTCTTTCCCAAAGGTGTATTTCACATTGGATGACATCAGCAGGATTGCCAAAGTAGGGCATTCGAATTGTAGTGAGTGTGGCTTGATTAAATGCATTGCTCCCTACACAGACAGTGATACACACACAAAACATCCACAACCGACAAGTGTGGGTATAGAATCCCTAACAGAGATCTACATCACACTACAGAATGGAGCTGTTATAGGATGCACAATGGGGATCACTGGAGAACTCCTTCCCCAAAGGTGTATTTCACATTGGATGACATCAGCAGGATTGCAAAAGTAGGGCATTTGAATTGTATGGAGTGTGACTACCCAAAAAAGCATTGTTCTCTACACAGACACACACACACACACACCTGCCAAGTCTGGGATTAGAACTTCTAGCTAACTAATTTATCACACTACAGCAGTATTCAGTTATGGCACGCGCTACAGAGATTACAGGGCTACGACCTTCCCAGAGGTGTATTTCTAGGTGGATGACATTAGCAGCCTTACCAAAGTAGAGCATTTCAATTGTACGGAGTTTGACCACCCTAAAAAGCATTGCTCTCTACACAGACAGAGTCAGACACACACACACACACACACACACACACACACACACACACACACACACACACACACACACACACACACACACACACACACACACACACACTTGCCAAGTCTGGGATTAGAATTCCTATCTAACTAATTTATCACACTACAGTAGTACACAGTTATGGCACGTGTTATGGAGATTATTGGGCTATAACCTTCCCAGAGGTGTGGTCCTAGGCAGATGACATTAGCAGCTTTTCCAAAGTAGAGCATTTCAATTGTAGGGAGTGTGGCCACCCTAAAAACATTGCACTCTACACAGACAGACAGACAGACACACACACACACAAACACACACACTTGCCAAGTCTGGGATTAGAACTCCTACCTAACCAGTTCATCACACTACAGCAGTACGCAGTTATGGGACGTGCTATGGAGATTACTGGGTACAACTTCCCAGAGGTGTATTTCTAGGTAGATGACATCATCAGCCTTACCAAAGTAGAGCATTTCAATTGTAGGGAGTGTGACCACCCTAAAAAGTATCACTTTCTACACAGACAGACACACACACAAACACAGTTGCCATACCTGGGATTGGAACTCCTACCTAACAAGTTTGTCACAACAGCAGTACACAGTTATGGGACATGCCACAGAGATTACTGGGCTAGAATTCTCCCAAAAGTGTATTTCACAGTGGATGACCTAAGCATGCTTGTCATAGTAGGGCTATGGGGAGGGCAGTGTGGGTGCATGGGCCGTAACCCATTCATCTAGGGGTTGACACGCCACATGCAGGCACAGACTAGGTCATATTTCACAGGTACATGTATACAGCTGCTAAATGACTACTTCCTTGTGCAGTCATGTTGCACAGCTAGCACATGCACCACATAGTCTGTAATGTTGACAGATACTGGTGGCTAGTATCTGCAGTGAGTGACATCTGACCCTCATGTGGTTGTGGCCCTTTGGCTGTGTACTGGGTGGGACAGGCCTGGATGGCTCCTTATCACAGTCACCCTCTTCCACACATCTATGTACATCTACCTTTTGCTTATTATAGTGTGTTGTCCTTACATATATGCCTGTATTCCTATCCACTGTGTGTGCAAAGCATGAGTGGTGCATACTGAGGAGTGTCTGCACTAACATCTGTGGCTGCAGATATGTCTGGTCCACTGGTGTTTGCAGACATGGCCTTCATGTGTTTGTGTGTGAGCATGCCCAGTATGACCTTTCAGTATGTTGTTGACTGACATTGCCTTCATTTCTCTAAGTGTGTGGGCATGCCCAGTATACCTGTCTGTACTGAATGTGTGGATTGAGTCCAGGCAGTTTGTACTGCAGTGCTGACCTTTGTGTTGTACACCTACAGGTAGTATGCTGTCTCTGCAGGGTATCCATCGATCATTTTGAATTGACTGTTACTACATTTCTGCATAGGATGGGGGGCAGACCTCACTATTTCTACATTACTACACAGGATTGGGGGGCACACCTGACTGTTACTACATTTCTACATAGGATGGGGGGCACACTTGACTATTTCTGCATTTCTACACAAGATTGGAGGTTCACACCTGACTGTGACTGCATTACTACATAGGATGGGGGGACACCTGACTGTTACTGCATTACTACGTAGGATGGGGGGCACACCTGACTATTTCTACATTTCTACACAGGATTAGGGGTTCACACCTGGCTGTTATTACATTACTACATAGGATGGGGGCACACCTGACTATTTCTACATTTCTACACAGGATTGGGGGGGCACACCTGACTGTTATTACATTGCTATATAGGATGGGGAGGGACACACCTGACTATTTCTACATTTCTACACAGGATTGGGGGGGGGCACACCTGACTGTTACTACATTTCTACGTAGGATGGGGGACACACCTGACTATTTCTACATTTCTACACAGGATTGGGGGGCAAACCTGACTGTTACTGCATTACTATGTAGGATGGGGGGCACACCTGACTGTTACTGCATTACTACGTAGGATGGGGGGCACACCTGAATATTTCTACATTTCTACACAGGATTGGGGGGGTCACACCTGACTGTTATTACATTATTATGTATGATGGGGGCACACCTGACTATTTCTACATTTTTACGCAGGATTGGGGGCACACCTGACTGTTATTACATTACTATGTAGGATGGGGGGCACACCTGTCTATTTCTACATTTCTACACAGGATTGGGGGGGTACACCTGACTGTTATTACATTACTATGTAGGATGGGGGGCACACCTGACACTTGTACACATTTGCTAGGACTGTACTGGTATGTCAGGTACTCCATTTCATTCTGTTGTCTTACCTATCATGCTAACTAGAGGCAAGTCAGTGTACTACAGATCTTAGCTTTTATTTACCTACCTATTAGTTTCTGACTTCCTACACTTCAGAACTGACATCCCACTGCCTGACCTGCTGTAGTGTGTCTGTGTAGGCCTGGAGGAGGAGGTTACCCATAGGCCTCATTCACAGGCCATAGCAGAGCCTTTGTTTGTGTTTGTCTATACCTGTCCTGCTGGCTGTGACTGTTGTTGGGTATGTGAACCCCACTGACTGGCATGTGTGAGTCACTTAACTTGTGGGTATCCCAGTATTGAGGGTGGTGCTGTAGGGCTGCCTATGTTGCATGCACATAGTACACTCCCTACACATGGTTAAGCACAGGTAGTGTAATGTTTGGCATCCCTTTTACTATATGTGAGAGTCAGAGAGAGGTGTTATTCCCTGGGTCCCTCCTGTGTCAGTGTATGTGCTATGCGTTGCCTTTTTGCCAAGGCCAGGGCATACTGGGCACACCTTCTTCTGCCTACGGGGGCAGGCTCAGGTTGTTCCTCCTCCGAGTCACTCTGTGCCTGTGCAGGCCTTGGCAATGGTGGTGGGGCTGTGTGGCCCATCCCCGTGCTGTTCCTGCTGCAGGAGTTTCTGCAGCATCATATTGTGTAGCATGGCACATACAAGGATAATTTGGGTACATGTAGCTGGTGAGTACTGCAATGCTCCACCAGATGTGTCCAGGTACCAGAACCGTGCCTTGAGCATCCTTAACACATGCTCTACTATAATTCTGGTCTGTGCGTGTGCCTCATTATGAAGTTCTTGTTCGGGTGTGTGTGCATTTCTGATAGGTGTCATCAGCCATGACTTTAGTGCATATCCAGCATCCCCCACTAGATGACCATCAGGGATGTCCCCATTGGCAAATCTCTGGTACAGCTGTGTCAGATGCCAGATGTGAGAATTGTGATAGCTTCCAGGGCAGCCAGCACACACATTCATTATTATGCCCTGGGCATTGCACATGACCTGGCAGTTGATGGAGGGCAAGCCCTTGCGGTTGATGTAGACCCTACCCCGCTCACCAGGTGGTGCTTTGATGCATATGTGTGTGCAGTCTATAGCACCCACTACCTCAGGGTATTCTGGTATTTGGTGGAACAGTTGCATATTGCTGGCCAATGCCTCATGGGTGTTGGGGAAATATACGTGCTCACCGACATGTGCTGACATGGCATCCAGGAACAGGTGGAGTACCCTGGATGCTGATGCCTGTGAAATCCCCATCATATCCCCAATTGGCCTTTGGAAGGTACCTGTAGCTAGTATTCGTAGGCCTACACATACCTTGGTATCCACTGGAATGGGTTCCCCTCTGTTAGTTCTGTGGTGTCAGGTGTGGCTGGCACAGCTCAACAATTTGCTATAGGAGGTCCCTGTCCACCTATAGCACTCCACTTTCTCCAGCTCATGTGGCCCCTTGTAGGTAACATGAGGTCTGTACACTCTTCTCCATATCCTCACTGTGGGTTGGTCAACAGCATTCGCATCCTCACCACCCACAGCCTCTTCCACAAGTTGTTGTATGATAGCTATTGCAGCCACTATCATTTTGCTGTTGTGAGTGTTAAAAGTTCCCCGCTTGTTTATCCCTGTGGTGTAGAGTGTGGGAAGAAACAGAGGGGAAGGTGTTTGCATTTTTTATAGTAGTGTCGTGGGCTGGGCTGGTCTGCTGCCTGTGTAATTGGCTGATTCTGATACATTTCACCTGCCAGCTATGCTAGTTCTCCTTGGTTACCTTCCTACTGATGTTTTCCCTTCCCATTGCCTTCCTGTTTAACCACGGGGCACACTGCGCAAACACTAACGCTATTTCCTGGTTTAACTTTTTTTTCTGCCTTTAAAACCTGGTGCGCGGCATACACACCTGTTTAGGCATTGTAAAGAGTGCTAGACAGGTTTAGACACACACCCTAGCTTAGCTGTGCTAAGCTAGGAGCAAACCTGAGCCACAGGGCTCCAATCCATTTACAGTATGCCTGACACACACTCCCATGATGTCACCTAACTCCTAGGCTTGCACCAAGGTATTCCTACTCTTACACTATTGGGACCTGATTCACATGCTGGGGAAAACTGGGATTCACTATCCTTCCCCTCATTTGCATTAAGATTGCCTGCTAATGCATAGTTACATGTCTCACACTGAGCCTCCCCCCTTAGCAATCACAACTCACTGGCCATGTTGTCTTCTGCCTGCCTCTGACTTGCATGGCAGAATACTGATTTTAGTTAGAATGCTTAATTTAGGTTAATTTTGTTATTTTCCCCCGATCCCGTTTGCGTGCCACTGCCATAAGCTTAAACAGCTGAGATCGGATAAAAAAAAAATAAAAGTTGATTTTTGTATTTTTTTACTGTTTGCAATGCCAATGGCCTTATACTTGGCCATTGGCATGCTTACTACATGATATGTAACCTTTATTTGGAGCTGTCACAGCTCCATTTTGGATTTTGCAGTAATGTACTCAGTTACTGAGTACATTTCTGCAGATAGCACTAGTCCTGCATAGCCAGTTGCAAGCTTCCTGGAGTGCAACATCACCTCATTTGCATAGATTTCTCCTGCAGATGGGGTGATTTGCATACAGGGGCTTAGTCCATGCAGGATTAGTGCAGGAGCGCTCGTGCACGCCCCTGCAGGCTGTTCCTAGATCTCACGGCAGACATATTGCCTGCTTGAGCTCCTGCACCGATCTTGCACGCCATGCAAGCTATAGAGAATCTGGGGGACTAGGATTCAAATGCCCTACACTGGTAATCCTGATGATGTCATTCACTGAGAAATACACCTTTGGGGAAGGAGTACTTTATTAATCCCTGTGGTGCATTCTATAACAGCTTCATGCTGTAGTGTGATATCAAACTCTGGTAGGGGTTCTATTCCCACACATGGCAGATGTGGATGTTTTGTGTGTGTTTCTATGTCTGTGTAGGGAGCAATGCATTTTAGCCTAGCCACACTCACTACAATTCAAATGCTGGACTTCGGCAATCGTGCTGATGTCATTCATTGTGAAATACACCTTTGGGGAAGGAGTACACCAGTAATCCCCATGGTGCGTCCTATAACAAGCTTCATGCTGCAGTGTGATATAGAGACGTCTAGTAGGGATTCTATTTCCACACATAGCAGTTGTGGATGCTTTGTGTGTGTTTCTATGTCTGCGTAGGGAGCAATGCATTTCAGCCTAGCTGCACTCACTACACTTCAAATGCCCTACTTTGGCAATCCTGCTGATGTCATTCATTGTGAAATACACCTTTGGGGAGCAAGTACTCCAATAATCCCCGTGGTGCATCCTATAACAGCTTTATGCTCTAGTGTGATGTAAACCTCTGGTAGGGGTTCTATTCTCACACATGGCAGCTGTGGATGTTTTGTGTGTGTTTCTATGTCTGTTTAAGAAGTACTACATTTTAGCCTAGCCACACTCGCTACAATTCAAATGCCCTACTTTGGCAATAATGCTGATGTCATTCATTATGAAACACACTTTTGGAGAAGGAGTACTCCAGTAATCTCCATGGCGCATCCTGTAATTGCATAGTGCTGTAGTGTAATAAACTAGTTAGATAGGAGTTCTACTCCCAGACATGACAGGAGTTTGTGTGTGTGTGTGTGTGTTTATAAGTCATATTCTGTGTGGAGGTGGTTGTGAGTGTGTAACAACTAGATTCAATGTGAAGTGTGTTTTGCATATTTCTTATATGGTGGCCCTAGTATGTATTACAATGTTCACCATACAGGGATAACAGATGTGAAATAGCTGAGATGCAAATCCATACCCCTACATGTGACATCAAGGCCAGGCAAACAAGGTTAGCAACCCTAGTATCATCCAGAAAACACTCTCAACCCATGTCTCATACACACACACTTGCCTAGGCAACAGCCACTATGTTGGTAGTACCCTGCATAGTGCCCACTGATAGTAACTATGGTGTGATTGCAGTGGGATACAGAGGGCATGGCACCCTGTCCACCTGTCCAATAGGCATGTACATGTCAGCAGTGCACCTTCCCCATGTTCCCCACTGGACACCTGCAACACCTGTGGTGCCATCAAATGTGACCCACAAAGGACATACCATGCCTGAAAACCATGCCCTGTATGGACAGATGCCACTGACACCAGGGAATTCTGGTATCATGCTATCAATGTAGATGCAGGGTAAATCTGCTGTCCATTAACAGTTCCCGCCACATGAGGCCAGGACTGGAACATCTGATGATAACAATCTGTGTACACAACATGGGCCAGACACCCCAGGTACAGTTCCACATGTCACTGTGCATGCATGTGGAAGGTGTGCACATCCCAGACACTGACCATGTCATGGACTAAGGAACACATACATGGCAAGCAATGCACGGCATTGGCCACATGCAATAGTCACCCAGGTGACTGGATGATGAATACAATACCCACCTGTGTGGGCAAATCCAGAAACTACATCCCTGAGCCACAATGCAGACCATTGTCATGTGGGCTGATGCCAAGGTATACCCATCACCTAGCCTGTATAGCTGTCTGGCACAGCTGACCACTTCACACCTGTGAAGCAATGCACCCATGCATGTCAGTACTGGCACCCTGTGTGCGTGTGTTGTATGATGCATATGATTACATTCACACTCACTACAACCCCCACTGGCATACCAAAGCATGCTGTCCAATGTCAGACACCTCCATGTACCTTTTGCCCATATAACCTCTGTATGACCCCTGTGGTGCATGTGATACCTGCACAGTAATGTGTTGTGGCAATCTCACTAGTGATGAGTTGTATTCCTGGCCCTGCCAAGTGTGTCACTGTGTGTGCGTCCCTGTGAGAGTGTGGCTGTGTTGATACTGGTACCTGGTCATGTGGACAGGCACGTGTACTACATCTACCATATAGCTACCATATCCCTGTTGCAGATGTCACTGACCATCACATATACATTTTGAGGGCTCTTCAACATGTAACCTATGTGGTGCATCCAATAACAATAGAAATGTGATAGCACTACATAGATGTCAGGGGTTTGATACCCTGTCCTGTTAGGTGTGTGACACAGACATGCTTAAGTTTTATTCTCCCACCTCTCCCTGACTTTACTTTGCCTCTGTCTGCCTCTCTCGCTCCCTCTCTGGTGGATGTGGAGAGCTACACCTGCTTTGCTTAGGCAGCAGCCTGTGTATTTTAAGTGATGCTCATGATCAGCTGATGGCCTATGCACGAATTGCAGCCCTCCTCTAGCTGATTGCATGTGGAACAGCTGTGGTAACATTCCCATTGCCAGTTGCAGGGAAACACAGTTCAATATCTAAGAACATCATGTTGTTGTTGGGCTTTTTCATTCACTGTGAGCAGGAACTTGTTCTGTTGTTTGGCAAACAGCATCTCAGATGGATTGGGGATTTACCTCTAACAATATACGCTGTGGAACCAGGGCAACACACAGGAGGGGGATGTGCCTGACCTGACTACAGACTGTAAGTGCTGCTATACTGCATTTGGAGTAATGTTGGTTTAACAGGGTGTGTGTGGATATGGCTGTCCTACATGTTTTAATGACTGCCATGTCAGTGCTATGTTTATGAGGAAACCCCATTTGTAGGGTAATCTGCAGACTGGGCAGTGTATGGTGCCTTTTGTTTTATGTGTTACCCACAGAGCACCTATCTGTGAACTGCAGAAGGTAGTGTGAGGATTGCAGTCTGTAGATGGTGACAGCCGTGAGAGTTACTGACTTCATATCCCTCATAGGACATATGTTGCAACAAACCCTGTTACAACAGTAAATGTATGAGGTTATGACAGCAACATGTCAATATTGGCCCTGTGTATGTGCCTCCAGCCACAACTCTGTCAACTTTTGTACATATGTCATGCAGTAAGAGGTGCATATCTGTTGTACACTATAATTAGTGACATCATACCTGATAAAAAGCCAGTGAGATATCAGACTGCTAAACATGTTATGTATAGTAGGGATTATATTTGATGACATAATCTGGACATTCTGTGGTTGTGTGTATAGTACTGAGATCTGTGTACATAAGGTGAATGTCGACAGTGTGTGTATTGTCAATATGTACTGTGGCCTGTGTACAGACTGTGGTAGATGTGACTGTTCCTGGTCCCATTCTATCTGATGTTACATACTACTCCACTGTATGTTACCCTATCGGCTGACATGTCTGTAGGGCCATACACACACATGTCCCATACCACAGACAGGCATCGGACCACACTGTGTAGTGGCCTAGTATGTAGGGTTAGTGTGTGAGCAGCACATATGAGGATGGTGTCGAACAGATAGTCCATATACTATAATATTAAGCTAGCTTACCATACATGGCTGTGGCTGTGTTCACATTGGCTGTGGTTATGCACTTTCACACTGATGTATCATACTCTGTGCTGTGACATGCCTGTA
Organism: Protopterus annectens; assembly: GCF_019279795.1. Lineage (NCBI taxonomy): Eukaryota > Metazoa > Chordata > Ceratodontiformes > Protopteridae > Protopterus > Protopterus annectens. Next base: position 1,628,769,203 of record NC_056726.1, on the reverse strand, counting down.
GGGCCTGCTATTTATGCAGTTACATGTGCATTCCCCCATATGAAATGTAGGCCAGTGTTGACTCAGTCTGCTAGTAGCCTGCACAGTGCTTTGTTACATGCCTACCAACTTAGTGCACTTACCCAGTGGGATGTCATGTCCGAGATACTTGCCAGATGTACTGCTGCTGGACCTCCCTTAACAGTCATATATGTCATACAGAGCAGTGGGATGCTTTACAGATCTATGTCAATATCTAATGGGTAGTATGTGGCCATGGCACCTCTGTACCAGCAGTTATTATGTGTCAGGAAAGACAGGGGTGTGTGAATGCATAACCTATGGGGGCAAATGTATACCAGTCATTACATGTTATACCCATCTACATGGCTGTTAACATCCACATTGTCAGGCTTGGTCCACATGTCTTGCACTAAGGGGTTCTGTGTATACCTCTGGACTGTCCAGAGTGTGTCAGTATGTCCCCATATATTGACCAATATCTCTGCTGTAGTCCACATGAGCATTACGTGCTAGCAGCAGTACTGTACTATGATGTCCTTAGGATGTTTGTCAGTAACCAATGGCGCACATGTTAAAAACAGATGTGACCTCCCACACACACCATGTCTGTGAAGACAATCCCTATTACAGTAGCAATACTCTACAAATATACCTACTATACACACCTGACATCCCCTTGTACTATGAAGTTGGCACTACAGGGGCTGAGGTAAGGCTACACTCCATGTTCAGGACATATGGTGAAAATATATGTATATATATAATTATCCAGATATCTGTATAGATGTATACACATATACATATCGGCATATATAGATGGATATGTACATACATATATATATATATATATATATATATATATATATATATATATATATATATATATATACATACATATCAACACCCAGATATATACATATACAGAGCAATATATGTCTACACATATATATTGACAGTAGTAGATATATCAGAATAGATATGTATGCACATATAGTTATAGATATCTATATATATACCAGCATAACTAGGCATATCTTTACACATAGGCTGTGCGTACATATATAGCTATATAGACATATATCTATATATACATATACGTATATCTATATATACATATATCTATATATACATACATGTATATATGTTTATATATGTATATATGTATATATATATATATTATATATATATGTATACATACGAAGAGATGTACACATGGTCATATATATGTAGCACTATACAGATGTGTATACAGACATATGTATGAATATACAGGTGTATGTACTTGTAGACATATGTAGACCTATTATATGTATACAACCATATTCCTGTCATGAGTAAACTCACAGTTGTGTATACCCTCCCAGATGTATCTCACCGTATGTATCTGCTATGTGCACATTATGATAAAACAACATATGTGATGCAACAATCATATTAATAACAAGGACTACTCAACTCAGGAACTAAAGGCAATTGTTTAATACTACTCAATATGTGTATTGACAGCTATATTGGTAAAACAACAGCTGTCTTCACAGTGGTCATGGCATAGTGGTTAAGTGCTGTGACTTCAGTGTACAGGGTCCTGGGTTCCAGACCTCCAAGGGCTGTTCATTTTGTTGCTGGGCAGAACAAGGGCTGTCAGATACAGAGTGGTTAAGGCAGTTTTGAGCAGCTTTAAGTAGGTTTGCACTCGTTTGCGTGAAGCTAAGCAGTGCTGAGCTATGGGTAAACATACGGGTGCTTACACAGTGTTGGTTTCGCTTACCAGTGTGCAAATCAGCTCAGCTGTTATATTGCAGCAATGTTGATACTTGCTAAGCATGGCTTAGCCTTGGTAACCAGGACACACCACCCAGTCGGATAATCTGTAGAAAGTGTATGTAATGTCATGTACAATACACGCGGCTATGTGCTGTCATTACTGTAGCAAGGGGTGTGAGTGTCATGTGTGGGACACAGACATATATGAGGTCTGTACAGTACTGTTATCCATGTGAATGTGTTACATACAGGTGTAGTAGCCCAGAGTACATGCTGTCAGATTGACATGTAGTGTATCATGGCAGTACTACTGTTGACAGTGCTAACCCAGGCAAGAGCAGAGTGCTGAATGTAGTACTGACAGCAGGCACACCTGTGGGCATAGCTGGACACTGAGGCCCCCATGCTGTATCCCTGGTGTGTGAGCTGTGTCACAGTATACCCCTTACTGGGTAATGATCTGTCACGTGGAATGTAACTGTAGACTACTGTCTGTACAGGACATGTTAGTGATGGCTTCCAACATGTAGTTATGACATACATATTGTTGTCAGATGTCTATCTGTCAACATACTCATGCTACTGCATAGCTACTTGCCAAGCTGATGACTGTCAGTCCCTGTACAGATATGCAGATGGCAGGTATCCAGCTGGGATATGTACAGGCGACCTAAGTTTGATTGACACGGACATGTCTTCCCAGCTGTGTAAGAACTGGCACATATAGGAGATTTCTCCCTTTATGCACCATATGCTACGGGTACCTCCACTACACTACCACAGTCAACAGAACATGCTTGGGTATAGGTCTGCATCACAGACACTAACCATGTGTTGTAATGCCTGTTGCATACATGTCAACTTGATCACCTCAGTGGCCATGTGCAGGAGGCAACTGGAGGATTGGCTAATGCATGTCATTTTCACCCTGAGGGTCACCACAGTAGTGTCTGTCTTTAGATTGCCTGCTGCCACCTGGCAGGTGGCAGGGTACCACTGTACACACAACCCCTACACAACCCATCTCCCTTTGGACAATAGCTAGGTAAACAGCTATGACCACCTGCAGTGATGCACCCCTATACTGACACATGTGTACGTGTGCATGACTGAGTATAGCAGTGTCTTTGTGTTAGCACACCTGTACTTGGGAATTCCATGAGGGCCTTCACAACCAGCGCAACACCCATTGCCATAGTCAGTTGTGGCTGCTGCTGTATGGGACATTACATGTACCCTGTTAAGCTCCCCCCATACTGACTAGATGAGCCTTGCAGTACCAGCACAACAGAGTTTTACAAATGGGTTGATAGGTATGGGAGACCCATTGTGTTCTGGCATGTGTGTGTAGTTGTGCATGTCTGTATATGTATAGGGTACAGCATTCCAAGGCCACATACTCTTGTTACAATACCCATTGCCACACAGTAGTGGAGATAGTGTTGTTGCTGCCCATAGGTGAGGCATGACATTGCAACACCCTACTACATGTGTGGCATGTGCATTAGATGCATATCCCTGTAGTACCACTGTTGGGGTATACTATGGGTTGTATCGCAGTCATGGCCAATGTGTGATGGTGGGTGTGGCAGAGTGTTACCATGGATTTCAGGGAGTACAATATTCACTGGGGGATGTGGGTGCTGTGTACACTGTCATTACACCAAGGTACACCTGGTATATGTCTCATGTACCACGTTATAGTTACCACTGTCACCATCAACCATACAGGTAACTGATACCACAATCCAAGCCAGTTATGCATGTGCTGTGTGCAGCCTACCTGTAACAGATTGGACACATGGTCAAGTTAGTTAGCAGCGATAGGCCCTGGTATCTTGGATGTGTATCTTGCTGTTACATATCTGTTAATGTGTATATGATGGTATGTCACACTACGTATTGTCCATATAAACCCATTACATCCCCCATTAGCATACTGTACATATCTGGGGATGTTCTGCATGTAACATGTAACCTGGGACACACCTCACCCTAAACGCTGTGTGGTGTGTGCAATGTAAGCCACACACTTCAATATCACTACATAGCTAGGTAGGGGTCTAGTCCCCAGTGTTGCCAAGTAACAGTGTGCATGTATGTGGATGGGTCTACATCAGTTTGCAGGGTATACATGCCTCAGCGGGTCACCTATCCATGTGGCACAGGCAATAACCATTTTAGTAATCTGTGACGTGTCCAACTGTACCCCAGTATGTCGCAGCCATGGTGTCACCGCAATGCCATACCCCATTGTGGAATATGACTGCAGACCATCCTTGTGCTGACACATGTACACCTGCAACACAAATGGATAACATTATAGGGACCACAATCAAACAGTGTTACTAACAGCTATAATGCATCATTGCTGGACAGCTACACTACCTGCTATTTATGCATTACACTTTACTCCTTACAACATATTACACTGCAGTACTGTGGTACACTGTAGTACAGTTACTGTGTGCATCAGAACCATATTAGCCTGTCCCTGCATTGATGGTATGGATGACAGGGATATGGCAAAGGTATCATCATATGCACAGGGTGTGATGTTGGTTTGTCAGAGGCCGAGGGTGGGCCATACATTTGACACCATTTATGTGGGTGAGGGGTGTACTGTGGTGAGCTGGGCATGGTGATGTGGTGTGTGTAGGTATTGGGTTGCCCTAGGTGTGTTTGCATAATGTGTGGGTACGCATGCACAAAGTTCTGCCATGTGGCTGCCCTACACAGATGTTTATGGACAGCTGCAGACCAAACCTGGCAGGGTGTGCAGTTCACTGCCTCCAGCCACTGACACATGGACTGTGCCTGCCAGGGGTTCCATGGGCACATCCAGGTACAGGCCTCGATGTACCACTTTCACCTGATGATGACAAATGTCCGCTGGTACCAGGTCTCTCCTGGGACTGGCCAGGACCACGTGCTTATGGCCTGCTGTGGTGTGGTGTGGACAGCTCCCCCCTGCAGTGCTGGGGTTTGTACTGCCACTACGGGAGCCCCTTGGTGTCCTAGCACATCCACATTGACTACCAGCTGTCGGTGTTGCTGGCATATGTCCACACGGCCGTGGCTGCACTCCCACCACACGTTCAAGAATGGACAGACCATGGTCGATAAGGACCATCATCTCACCAGACCATCTATCCATGAACTCAGTTAATCCATGGATGGCACCAGCCAGTTCAAGGGCATTGCCATTTGCAGATGTGAGAGCAGCCCTCTGCAGCCTCAGGCCCTGTCTGTGGTAATGTTCTATATGTGTCAGTGCCACCATGACAGCCTGAAACATGTGCCTGCTGGTACCAGCTATGTCGCCTCTGCCAGGGGCATGATGTCCAGCGGTCCTACCACGAGCACCTTGGGTCATCTGCCTATGTGGTACCCTGCTGGACATCCAGCTATGCCTGTTGTGACTGGACACAGTAGGCATGGTTGCCACACTTTCCTGTGCACTGCCACTGAACACCAGCTATCTCTCCACTATGGCCACTGGTGATTGGGTGTGTATAGGTACTGAAACTGTGTGTGGGGGTGGGGTGGCTAAAGGGGGATGTCAAATGTTGACACAGTGTAGGCTCGTGACAACCCCACCTGTTCCTCAACATTACTATCATCATCTTTGGTGTCTGTATGGACACCAACTTCAGATTGCATGCAGGAAGGACCCTGACCCACCTCGCCACCTGTGGGGGAAAATAATAAATGCACTTTAAAACCTGTACAGCATTGCCTAACAGTAAACACACACACACACACACACACACACACACACACACACACACACACACACACACACACACACACACACACACACACACCTCTGTAACACCTACCTGTCCATAGCTTTACAGACAGTCCCATGTATATGTCCATGTGGTTCTCCATCCTGCATCACACTTGTTAACATACTCACATTGATACCAGTCATTAACATATCAGTCCTCTAAATGCCTACACAAACGGTCACAGCATGTTGGGAGGGTGGCTTAATGGCTAAGGTGTTTGCCTTACAAACACAAGGTGCATGGTTTGAGTCTCACAATGGATAATTTGCTAGGCTTAAAATGGCTCACAAGGGCAGTTAGCTTAGTACTAAACTATGAACCTATGAACAACACAAGGCCTGTTGCTACTTTACCTGCCTGACCTGTGTGTAGTGGTTTTACATGGCTTCATTGCTGTCATTCGGTATGCACTCTCTGTATGTCCGGACATGATGAGCATGGCCCCTATATGTGTGGGTTACTATTTTCTATCCATAATATCATGCACTGGTGTGTCATGTGTATGTAATGCTCAGTACATGCCAGATATGCTGCTCCTTCAGCCTATCATGTGACAACTGTAATATTTGGACACACTCCCTGCTGTTGACTAGTACCTCCCCAATGCATCTGTAGTGCTGCATATATGGGTTATAGGTGACCTCTCTGCTGAATGTGATATTAAGGGTGTACCTGGTGTCTACCTTCCCTCTGGATGCCTGTTCCATGCTACAGACCATATTATACTATCAGCTGTCCTGTGATTGCACACATGACAGGTACTCCTGGTGTGTAATATGGCAGTCCATGGACATGTACTGCATGATTCCTGAGGGAGGTACTGCTGTATGAACATCCCACAATCACACATGTGCATGCATGGCCAGCTACGCAAACACACACACACATACACATAATCATTCTACATGCATCAACCTCCCTCCACTTCACCAGAGTGACCCTACAGACAAACTGACTACCCACTAGGACACGCACACATACAGGTGAGGTTGCACAATGAAAGTACACACAGTCCTCCTATTACCCCTCTGTCAACATGCATAACATATGGTACCCAATAGCATGCAGTGCAGCTATAGTCAATCCATGCTGACAACAGTATACATGTGTGTGATGCATGTGCTATGTCACTAGGTGAAGCCCCTTCACCTCTATACCACTGCACCCATGAACATGGTATTTCTGTGCACCTGTTCTGCACCCTGCCATGTACTGTGCACCACACCTCACAGGTGTACAGCCCATTGCTGAATGTGTACTACTATGTCAGTTATGTCAGCTTTAATGCTCACAGCCCCTATGTTTTCCAGCAACACATACCTGGTATTATATGTGGACAGATGTCATTTGTGAATGCCTGATGTATGATACACAGCTCTCAACATCAGCGGACCATGTATGACCAAATTAATACTCTTACACTGACAACCATCAGAGCATACCATGGCTATGGGGGTTGTACACACCTTTATTGATTTGATGCACCCATCCTTGATCTGCCATTGGACCACATCACCGCATATCTTAGCAGTACACGAGCCCAATATTTGATATATGTCCTGTACTTTCACATGCAGTGTCTACGGATTGTGTTAGGTGTGCACCTGCTGACCACGATGCATACACACTGTGTAGGCATATGTGTGCACACCCTTGTCATGATGGTTTATTGCACCTCTTGTTGTGTGTACTACAGCAGTCACTTCTCCTGGCAGGAGTATACCAGTGTGGGCCATCTGCATTTGCCAGTGTATGTTCAGTCTGCTCTACACATGTCTCCCTATTCTGCATGATTGCAAGGTTTACTCATGTGCACATCCCATGGTGTTCACACACTGCCATCACTATTGCTGTGGGGATAGGGTTATGGCTGCCAGAGGTCCTGAACCTGACTATGTGCAGATAGAGCCATTCCTAGCATCCTTAGGATCCCTGCTGCAGTGCACTGGTGTGTCATAGGTTCATAGGTTAGTACTAGACTAACTGCCCTTGCAAGCCATTGTAAGCCTAGCCAATTATCCCTTGTGAGACTCAAACCCTGCACCTTTGTAAGGCAAACATCTTAACAATTAGGCCACCCTCCCATGCTGACACCCCCCTTCCTTCAGCCTTTATGCAGATGCATGACAAGTACGCCCTACAGATGTGTGTCACTTTGCAGTGTCCCATACACTGAACACCACATGTTACAGCCTTGACCCAGCTGATAATGCAGACTACTGTAATGCCTTATGCCATAGTGTATCTTTGCAGCAGCTGCCATTGTCGTACAGGTATATACACTGGTGTTGCACTGTATATGGGTGTTGTTCTGAACATATCCCTACTGTAGGTCATGTTTCCCACCATTATGTTACTCCCTGTGGAAATATTCTGCAATGACAGGATGTTAGTTATGCAGGTGTCAGACATACCCTTCCAATACCCCATCATGGTCACCCCTGTGATGCCATGAAGTTCACAGCAACAATACATGCACATGAACAGCATGCATTCAGGGTAGGTGTTTTAGATGTGTGCATGGAATATACCATCACCATTACATGTCCAGTGTGTTGGCAAGCATCTAAATAAACCATACTCACCAGCTGCAGGCTGCTTTCTTGGTGGTATCCCAGAGGCGCCTACATAAGAGGGTGAGATGCAATGTCAGTGGCCACATCTGTGGCAGTGCTACAGGGTGGGTGCAGTATTATAATACATCAACAGTGCATTTCCACAATACTACCACATCTGGACATCTGTTTATCACTACAATTCAGCAACACAATATATCTATGACATGTCAGATATGCATGATCTACCTGTACTAATGCAGATGTATACACAACAGTGGTCTGCTGATGCACCCTGTGTCCTTACCTGCACACTCCTCGGCCAGTGTGTGGGTCCACCACCTCCACAAAGGTGTCCAGCGGTTGCTGGCTGGCCGGATGGAAAGGTGCCACGAGGCTGGCCAGGAGGTCTTCCACACGTATTGGGGGGGGGGGTTGGATGGCATGGCCCTCCCCTGTGGTGAGGTGATCCCCCGGACTGCAGCAGCATGCTGATGGGCATTGTGAAGCAGATCAGTACAGTGATGCCGGACCTGCTCATAACTGGGGTTGTGCAGTCCAACATCATTGACCCTGTGGACTAGGTCGTTCCACAGGGCGGTCCACTCTTACTGTTCATGGGCAGCCCTGCTAAACAGCACTGGGTAGTGCTGGATCAGGTGTGTGATAAGCATATCATTCTCAGCTGTCGAATAGGTAGGCAAGTGTGCATGTGACATCTTGGCTGAAAGACATAAAGATGGAAACAGGTCTGAGCAACTCATACAGCAAGGTTACCACAGTTCGCAATACATATCTCTGTCACCCCACCACCATATCAACTTCAACAAACTGTACACACAACTCATTAGGTATGGCTACAGCTTACTTACCAGTGGGACAGATATTGTATTGTACCACACTTTCTGCTATGTGATTGCAGTCATGTTCCCTGTGTGGACACTATCATTGCTGGCCTGTTACATACTATTCACCTGCATGCCATTGTCAGGGCCACTATGGTTCCATATATGCCTGTGGTATGGCTGCTTTGTGATTGCTGCACATCTGACATTCTGCATTATTGGGGATATCTATGCATGCTGTTGGACATGTTCCGGGATTGTGTAGACTATTACTATCAACATATGTTCTATAACAGTGACACAATAACACGTATATGTACTATTGTCCAGCAGAACCATCTCTCCAAACCCATCTGCACATGTTACCTGGCCACATCACGTGTGTCCCAACCTGGGGCCTCCTCATGTACTGGTCACACAGACATGCTCTTGTCCCCTGAGGTCTGGTCCAGGGTCTGTTCCATACCAGGCTCCACAGACACATGTGGGATGTGCTACATCACTCTGAGGCACCCAGTACACATCCACATGGCTGACATGCTCCTCCTGCTCAGCCTCCAGGCCAGGCACCTTCAGGACATGGACTGCTGTTGTGAGTCGCAGTAGGTGGAAGGCTTGTTCCCATTCTGCCCATATTTGGGCTCATGGGGTGTCCACATCACAGACCACACACACCATTCAGAGTGTTTACCCACCACATGTGTCACATACCACCCATGTAGACTGTTCTCTATATCTAACAACCCTGACCACCGCCACAACTATACCTGCCATATTTCCCCATATTCCCATTGCATACTTCATAGGCGAGGGCAGTGTGGTCCCAACAAGGGCTTAACATGTGACATAACCATCCATGTTGCACACACTGCCAGCTGTAGATATCTGTGTGTATTGCTATGTGTGCTGTTGCCTCGCACATAGCATGCATCACTGTGGTAGTAATATAGGGGACATGTATTTACATACATATATGTTTGTGTGGGTGTGTGTTTATATATAAGTAGACATGTGCATATAGGTATATATCTATATATGTGTAGATATATGTGATGTATATATGTGCTCATATGTATGTCTACACATGGGTATCTGTATATTTGTTGACATACATGCTGATATATATATATATATATATATATATATATATATATATATATATATATATATATATATATATATCCTTACATATTATATATGTCTACATATGTACACATATGCATACCTATATGTGGGTACATTCACACATCAGGCACACAATCACACAACACTTTCCTGCACAGCTACACTGTTCTTCCTTGCTACAACATAAACAGGTGCCACATACGGACACGGCCTGACATTAGGGGGGTATATATAGGACCAGATTGCAGGTAACCCTATTACACACCTATGTCATTCCTGCATACTACATTACAGATTAACCTGAGTATCCTGCAAGGGGTGGGCTGTAGGTCCCACGTGTCCATCATAATGGCATTACATCTACCACCAGCTACTGGCTGCATAATATACATACTTCCCATTACACAACACACACTATGATGGCTTACATCTTGTCAGTCAGTGCTGATCTGCACAGTTGATGGCTATGGCCCACTACCCACAGGGACAGACACTATTGTCCATAGCAGTTGTTCATAGGTTCATAGGTAGGTACTGGGCTATCTGCCCGAAGGCATATATTAGCCCAGCCATGTTGTGCAGTATTCACCACCCCTTTGGTTAGTTCTCTAGGCCCTTGATCTAGCAGCTAGTACCCTTGGCCCCTATCTAGTAGAGCTGTTGGTATAATCCCTGGTATGAACTTTCTGTTACCCATCCACTCGTCAAGGTTCCTCTTGAAGACTGATAGTGAGGGGCTCTGTCTTATGTAGATCGGGACCTTGTTCCATAGCAAGGGAAGTCTTTGTGAAGGGAATCTATCCCTCCAGCATGTTCTATTCATTGTTGTGCTGAGGTTTATATCCCTAGAGCGTGTAGCTCAAGTAGATTTGGTTTTGCTAAGATGGAGCATGTTCAAAAGTTCTGGGTTGGACATGGCTCTGTATGTTAGACAGAGATCGCCTCTGAGAAGGTGGTATGCAACAGAGAAAAGCCTTAGTTTTTTCAATCGTGCTGCATAGGGCAACTGTTTGAGGCCAGTAATCCTCTTAGTGAGGTACCTCTGTGGTCTCTCCAGCTGCTGGAGATGCCTAGCCAGGTACATTCCAATTGGTGCATTGTACTCAATAATGGGTCGGATGAGGGAAGATCAGCTGAACATCATTACAACAACACCTGATGGCACATATAAATCATTCCACATCATATATCCCATTATTATGGACCAAGTACTACATTCAGTTACATGCATATATACTTCACATACCTGTTGTGGGGATGATGTCAGTTCTGGATGGTTTGCTGGATGTTAGAATGGTTTGTTCTTCCTTTGGCTTTTACTTTGCCTTAGAATTTTTTTTTTCTTTCTTTCTTTCTCTCTTTCACTTTCTCTTTCTCTCTCTCTCTCTTGGTCTCTCTCCAGTAAATTGATTGAACTGCTTTGAATAGATTGCAGCATGGCTTTAGTAGGTGATACACATGATCAGGTGATGACCTCTGCACCAATCAGTGTCCTTCACTTGCTAACTGCATGCAGCTTGCTGTGTAGTACTTCCAATTACCACTGTCATAGCAACCACCTACTATAAATTCCTACATCATGTGGGCCTTGTCTCTTTACCTTTCCTGTGTGATGGATATCCTTCCTGTGTGTGGTCATCAGTGTTACAGACAACAGGTAGCAATACCTCTTACAGGAGAACCTGCACACTCAGGCCAGCTACATATTTGTAGGAGGTTCCAGAACTACAGACAGAGTGTGAGTAGAGTTGTGGTATGCTTTGTATATTACTGGTGTTACAGGGTTTGTGTGTACATACTAGTTTACCTTGGAATGCATTCTGTCTGCATAGCTCTTAACTGTGGGCCTATTATCTTGATGGCCAGAGGTGTGCCTATTATGTTTTGTCTGTCCACCACACAGGTCCTGTGTCAGATATTTCACTGGCAGTGTGTGTGTTGAGTGCTATCAGTACATGGCTGCATCCATTTATGTTTCTAACCTCAAATCTCTGACTAAGGGTATGTTGCAGACTATCCTGTAACACCAGTGACTTGCTTAGTGTATGACAACAGTTTTCCACATATGGTCCTGTTTTCCAGCCTCTGTCCTCCACCTACATACCAAGCTTTGCACATATGACATGCTGTCAGAGGTTGTTCTGTAGTGGGCTGTGAGTATGTCATGCTGTCATTCCTGCCATCAGTCCACTGCTGTTGTATCCCCCACACATACGGTGAGGCTGGGACCATATATGTGTGGGCTTCACCTACACAATACATGTGTGCCCTTATGCACTCCAGAGGCCAGTGTATGTAACAGTGGTATATGGCCCTGTATTATTGAGTCTGTGGGGGATGCACCATAACTAACCTAGGCTTTTACAACATGTGGGGGTATCAGGGGTGAGCTGCCTTAAGGTATCTGGTTGTACATTACCATACAATTCACCTATATTTAAAAAAAATAAATTGGGATAATGCAGGCCTACTGCCTCCTGTCATACAGACTGTTCTGTTTCTAAGTGTGCTTGTGATGGTGTCAGTTATGCATTGTTATGTAACAGTTACATCCCATTGTGTCAGCTAAGGTCTTTACCACCTAGGGATTGTGTACAGAGTGTAGATAGAGGCTGCTGAACTGTACATCTGCATTACATACTGTTGATTGTTTGGTATCATGTGGCCTAGTATGTCTTTACTATTGAACTATTTGAAGGCCTCAGCCTGGACAGCAACATTTGTAAACCTTTCCAGACTACTGTATTAGTATAGCTGTTTCACAGTTGCATTACTGTGTTTATATGGACGTCAGTGTCTAAACAGCTATATGACATGGCGTATACAACTGTAATAGTACACAAATAAAGGTTTCCCATTTATACAAACCTGTGTGTGGTGTTATATCTTTTGACCTCTCTGTGGGCATATGTTGCAGGCAACAATTGTCATTTGTATGGGTGGCTCATACAGTGTCCAGTTGTTAAGGTGTTAACTGTAGGCATAGTGGCTGTTCCATATTGTGTGCACCTTCTACATATGTATCTTGCTATACATATCTCTGCATATGTATGTGTAGTTACACACACACACACACACACACACACACACACACACACACACATTATATATATATATATATATTTGTATATGTGTGTCTGTGTGCATGTATCCTAGGTATGTTGATAGCTTCCACATTGTACATTCCCTACGGGAGCCAGAGTGTACTGCATGATATGTTACTGATACCAACCTGACATCATGCAGGTGGGATGGAGTACTGTTAATATCTTGTGCCCATGTCGTGTCAGGTCCTGGTTATGGGATATGCAACACATTGGTAGTGTATTGCAGGGCGGATGTGTTTGGCTGTGGGGGGGTATACCTATTCGTACAAGGCGTATGTTGTTTGGGGCCCCTCAACCCGATTAATGGTGCATGTGGACATATATGTTTTTGTTATTTTTATTATATTCCCATTGTTATCTACAGATGTATGTCTGTATATATCTATATGGATATATATATATATATATATATATATATATATATATATATATATATATATATATATATATATATATATATATATATATAACTTGCTGTATTTATTTAGACATGTAGATGTAGACATATATATCTATAGATGTATGCATTTGGATGTATATATGTTTATATATATATATATATATTTATATATATCTACATATATATATATATATATATATATATATATATATATATATATATATATATCTACATATATAGGTATGTTGTGTCTGTTTAGATATCAATATATATACACACACATACATCTACATGTTGGAATACATTCCCTGTACTGCTGAATGACTGGGCTGGATGATATGTTTGTGAAAACATCAGGGTTATGTATATCTGACATGGCTTAGTGGTAAATCACTTTGGCTATGGTGTGCAGGGTCCTGGATTCAAGACTTGCAGAGGTTGTTTATTTTGTTGCTGGGCAGAACAAGGACCGTTGGATATAGAGTGATTAAGGCACTTTTGAGCAGTTGTAAGTGGGTTTGTGCGGGTTTGCGTGGAGGTAAGTACTGCTAACTTCCGGTTACAGTTTCTTATACTCAGTTAGCTTCTAAATTGCTCAACCAGTGTAGGCATTGCTTACCCCCGCGCAAACAGGCTTAAACCTGCTTACTGTTGCTAGAAAGTGCTTACTCCTGCCTACCCCATGCTAATTTCTTTAAAAGAAAAGAAAAAAGGGTTGATAGGAAAGTGGTTAAAAAGGGGCACAAGGAGGGAAAGACAGTAGGGAAAATAGCTAGAGATGTGCAAGAAGGGTGTGGGGAAGAGCCATAGCTTCCCATTTCTTCTACAGCAACAGCTGTGTATATACACTGAATTTGGAGGTAGATTTGGAAACTCAAACCCCTGGGAGGGGGTGAGGACAACAATAATAAGTTGTGATGCCAGTTAGACCAGATTACATGTGTCCAGTGAACATGTGTGTGAAATGGACAGCTATGTATGGGGGCAAGGTTTTTTTTTTTGGCAACAGATTGCCCCTTTTTTTCAGGTGAGAGTGGGATGTTGGGGAGGGATAGTAGGTATATTTAGGGAGGTAGGTTGGGTAGGTTAACAAACAAGACAAACAAGACGCATACAGGGGCAGTATGTGACACGTGAGGGGCAAACGCCTTGATGGGGAGGGGTGTTGGGAAATCGGAAGGCCATGAGCCCCCTAGTGGACAGAGTGTGACTGAGGTCCCCACCCAAGGGCAGTCACCACTGCACCTTCACAGCCCCAAAGGTGGCTGTGCTGCGGGCTGAGTCGCAGAGCCAGGCTGACCCTCTAATCGTGACACACGGCCTTCGAGCTGGCATAGCAGATCACCAAATTGCTGGTAGAGCTCGCTACACACCACGACCCAGACCTGGCGACAGGTGACAGGTTCCTGTCCAAGCCCACTCCTGGGGGGGGTGAGCTCCATCCCCTGAGGCGGTTCCACCTGAAGGTGGTGCAGGACCAATGGACAGAGAGGTCCCAGGCTTGGCCCCAGACATGCTGGTGCCTGGTACCATGCCCAGCTGAGGTGGGACAGGTGGGTCCACTGGGACCGGCCTTCCCAAATGTGCTATAGTGTTTAGATTTTATCATCATATGTGGGCTAGTAATAGTCAACACATTCCAGGGTTGGGTATAACAGCATGCATAGATATTCCCATTAACCCAGACACCAGATATGGACCAGTTGCATAGAAAACAGAACACATGCATATATGGGACCACAGTGGTAATAAGAACAGCATGCATGTACATTGATGGCACCATGCCACCAATGTTGGAATAATTCAATATAGCACATGCAGGGGAACAAGTAAAATATTTATCAAACAGTTTGACATTATCAGAACATTCACAGCAAAAAACTCAGTCTTCAGGATAAAGTGCCTCTGTAGTACAAAATGAAAAATTATGGAGCATAAACCCAAAGGCACACCACTGACTCGGAGAACAAACAAAACTCTTTATTGGAAGTAGAACAGTAAGCGCTTCTTCAGACTTAATAAAATTTAAAAACAAACTGCCATTTAAATAGCTCTTCATGCATCACCTAACTAATAATTACCTGCAATTAGGAAACTCAAAGTGATATACAAGGCTGTATATATTTCCAGGTATATGGATATGAGTATAGGCATAAAATGTATAAAAATATATCAAAGAACCATATAAGCAATACTCTAAAATATACATATAAAAGGCATAAAATATATAAATAATTTACTAATAAAAACCTCTCTATAACAGCATATAAATAATGAATAATACATGTGTGAGTGAAGGCAATCATAACTGAGCTATCTACCTAACACTACATTAAAAGACACCAAACCATAATCACAGGAAAAAATATATATGTAAAGCTACTAAGGATGCTACTAGTAAAATTTCTCATAGGCAAGTGTAGCAAATCTATCAATAATGACATATATAGTGTACGGAGTAGCAAAACACAAAGCAGAGACATAGCACAAAAATGAGGTGTATAGTCCCCTGCTGAGAAATATGACTAGGACTGTGAAACTAAGTAAGAATACTAGTGATTAACCGGTCTATCTTTTAGAAAAGGTTTCAGGCTTACCTTTTCATTTAGGCCATGTCCCTTAGCTACCTGATATGGCCCTGTATATCTCCTATCTGCTTTCTGTGTTATAATTCTCCTGTGCTTTTGTATTCTGACTTTGTATTACAGCACTCTTATACAGATTTCCTAGACAGTTATATTTTGTAGGACAGTCTAGCTGACAGTGATGAGTAATACCTCATTATTCAGAGCAACTGCATCAGTCACAATGCCATACAATACCAATGTAAACAGTACCAGTACAGGGTATCATTCTTGTATTTCTGGGCACAGTGTTGGTATGTGACAGACCTGTATGAGAAATGTTTGTTAGCACTACCTGAATGTTGCCACACACAGTATCAGATTCCACATTAGTATTATGCACATACGTCTCACTCTGTTACTGTACACACTCTGGCCAAAGCTTGACAAGATGGGAGTGTAAATGGGACATATGTGGCTTCTTAGTCTCATAAGGTTTTGGGGAGTTGCTAGTGTGCCATCTTTGTTCTCATAGATGTGTGTTAATCAGTTGTATTTCCTGTTTGCTGTCTAAACATCTGGAATCATCCCACTGATTTCCCAGGGGGACAGGTTCACAGGCAACAGATATGGGCCACTCTACTGGACATTCTGGACATATCTGTGCAGTTGTGAGGTATGATTCTGTATGCAGACTACTACCACTGGCAGGATTCGAACCATGGCTGTGCGTGCTAAAAAAACAACAGTTCACATCTCAGTTGCATGTGCTGTTTGGGTTTTGTTGTCTGCCTTTTCCCTGTTTTCTGTCTATGTGTCTCTCAGTTGTACTAAATGGCCTCTGGGATTACATCAGTCATATACAGGCATTCCTACACATTCTATTTATGGTGCACAGTGTGGGCAACAGTGCTTATTACAACAATACTATTACGTAAATGCAAATTTACATTGCCATATGATACCAGAGTATATAGATGCAGTCCAGCAGTTAGACATTTACTGTCAGGCTATTATGCTTTTATTTACGTACATAATATATGGGTCCAGCCATATTCTCCGGTGTATGCAGTACTTGCCTTAAACAATACAGGTTTTATACAGGCAATTAATTTACTAATACTTTTAGATTTATTTCCTATGACAG
Organism: Protopterus annectens; assembly: GCF_019279795.1. Taxonomy (NCBI): domain Eukaryota; kingdom Metazoa; phylum Chordata; order Ceratodontiformes; family Protopteridae; genus Protopterus; species Protopterus annectens. The sequence goes on along the minus strand of NC_056726.1, from coordinate 1,628,751,899 downwards.
TACATGCAAGAGTATCACTGACCTGCCTTGCATCGCAACCTCTCCAGGTGACTGCCATGGGCCTCCTGGTTCACAGCCTGCTCGATTGCAGCTGTGGAGGACATAAGAGGAATATTTAGCCATACCTATCCATGATATACATGAGTTGGCAATTATTACACACTTAGTGTGGTGATACTTACACACAGCTGGGACATCTTCTGCTGTTCTAACCTCTTGGATTCACTGCTCCAAGAGGTCCCCCTTACACTGCTTCAGGTCAGCATAGTGATGCCTGACCTGCTCGCCAGTTCGGGGTATGCCAATGGCACTGGTGAGGTCACAGGTGAGACGGTCCCAGGCATCCGCCTTAAATTGGGAGCCCTGGTACTGGCCCTGCAGCAGTGTCTGTTCATGGTCTTTGACAAGCAGTTCTGCCATGACTCTGGACTCCTGGATGCACCAGCACTGCGTCCAAAAGCGCACACCATCTCCCCTTCCTGACATAGTGCTTACAATGGAAGCTACAACCAATTATGAGATGGATTCCCACCTCTTGGGTTTAAGTAGGGCCAATTTCCTGCACTTTTACATGATTGGCCAGTTTTGAAAAGGCTAAACTATAGGCAAACCTGCTTACCTAAGGTTGGCATTGTTTACAGGGATATAACACTGAGCACATTGAGATAGCTGGCTTACTCATTGCTTACACCTCCTAAGCTGGCCTGTGCAATGCTTAGCGTTGCTTACATTTGACTTTGCATTATATTTCCTTTTGGCATTGATTTATTATTCATTACATCTTATATGTATGCCTGGTATCCATGATTCATGTGTATGTACACTGCATGGGGTCCTTGTGTTTTATTGGGGACTTCAACACTCTATTACAATTACACCTGACTTCTAGGCTTACTGCTGTACTCCAGTCCTCATATTTATGTTATGTAGTGGGTTATGGAACATATGTCTGTATACTGATTCCTTTCACAGGTTCAGTTTGATTGTACTATAGTGAAGACTTGTTTGCTGATACCTCATTCTTCTGTACTGCTGTGATGGCTTGCTGGTTAACTACTGTGACTATAGGGTTCTGGGTTCAAGACCTGCAAGACTGTTTTTTTGTTGATGGGCAGAACAAGGGTCATTGGATACAGAGTGATTAAGACACTTTTGAGCATTTGTAAGTGGGTTTGTGCGGGTTTGCGTAAGGGTAAGCAATGCTAACCTCTGGTTACATATGCTTACAGAGAGTTAGCTTCAAAATTGCTTAACCTGTGTGCGCATTGCTGACCCCAGTGCAAATGGGCTTTAACTCGCTTACTGGTGTTTAAATATGCTTACTACTGCTTATTGGTGCTTAAACCTGCTTACTAGTGCTTTATTCATTATGACACTGACATCTCACATGTGCATTTACTGCAGTACTCCAGTTCACAAATATATGTTATTTAGTGGATTATGCAACAAAAATATTGGTCATAACGTGCTTTGCCATGGAAAATGGAATGTGCTGCAGTGGGACTCTAACCAGGAATGCCTGCTCGTAAGGCGAATGCTCTGCCCACTACACTATTGCTATGCTGCTTCATTTGCATATATCTTCCTTGTTATCCTCTTCACCCATTTAAGCTGCATTAACCATAGCTAAGCGATTGGCACACCTACGCACCTATGGTTAGCTTTAATCGGATTTTTAAGAAAATAAAGAAATACAGGTTTGTTCATTTTATTTGTATTTATTTGCTGTTGTACACCAGGGGGAATGTTGCTGGGGATATGCGGACATCTACGAGTGGTCTCACTCATTTCTTGGGCCTTTCTGCTGTTCTTCATTGTGGGGGCGTGTATATTCTGAGAGCTCTGCTCTCAGACATGCCCCCTGCACTCTTACATGGTCCATGTAAGATTAGGACCTCAGGCAGCGTGCCTCATTAATATGCATGGTACGCTGCCATCCTGCTCCTAAATGGCCGCTTCCATGAAGGACTAAGCTAGTCCTGCACAGAAGATTAGTAAATCAGTGTGTGTGTGTGTGTGTGTGTGTGTGTGTGTGTGTGTGTGTGTGTGTGTGTGTGTGTGTGTGTGTGTGTGTGTAAATTAAAGATTTTGAGGCCATTCATAGTCACTACACCTCTCATTTCCCTACCTTAGCAAGCCTGCTGATGTCAGTCACCTTGAAATACCCCTTTGGACAAAGGTTAGCCCTATAAGCTGTGTGGCATGTGTGATAATAGTGTAATGCTATAGTGTAGCATACTAGTTAGGTAGGAGTTCTAATCCCAGACTTCACAACTGTGAAACTGTGTGTGTGTGTGTGTGTGTGTGTGTGTGTGTGTGTGGAGATTAATGATTTTGAGGCCATCCACAGTCACTACACCTCCCATTGCCATAATTTAGCAAGGCTGCTGATGTCAGTCACCTTAAAATACCCCTTTGGAGAAGGGCCAGTCCTATGAGCTCCATGGCACATGCGATAACTGCATAATGCTATAATGTAACATGCTAGTTAGGTAGGAGTTCTAATCCCAGACATAGCAACTGTGAAACTTTGTGTCTGTGTGTGTAGAAATTAATGATTTTGAGGCCTTTCACAGTCACTACACCTGCCATTGCCCTACATTAGCAAGGCTGCTGATGTTAGTCACCTTGAAATACCCCTTTGGAAAAGGGCCAGCCCTATAAGCTCCATGGTGCGTGCTTTAACTGTGTAATGTTGTAGTGTAACATACTAGTTAGGTAGAAGTTCTAATCCTAGACAGAGCAACTGTGAATCTCGTGTGTGTGTGTGTGTGTGTGTGTGTGTGTGTGTGTGTGTGTGTGTGTGTGTGTGTGTTGAAATGACATGGCAACTGTGAAACTGTGTGTGTGTGTGTGTGTGTGTGTGTGTGTGTCTGTCATCAGTGTCCTGTGTGATTGTGCAATAACAGGATGTATTGTGGGTTGAGTTTTGCTAAATTATTATGTTGAGGACCTAGTATATGTCACAATGTCCACCTTACAAGGACAACAGATTTCAAACAGCAGAGAGGCTGGTGTAGACAATCCATAGCCCTACATTTCACATTATGGATTGGTGAACAATATAGGCAACCCTTCTATTACTCAGAGAACACTGTCCACCCATGTCTCATACACAAACATACTTGGCTAAGCAACAACCACTATATTGGTAGTTCCCTGCATATTGCCTCATGGATAGTAACCACGGTGTGATTGCAGTGGACTACATGCCTGTTGACCATAACAGTGCCACTGACATCAGAAAGTACTGTGATGTGTTACATTTCCTGACTGTGTGTTATCCAGCAAGTCAAAGGACATGCCACCTTGTTCCATCCCTGCAGTATGCAAATAAATACTTACAGTGGCCCTTTTGATATGTTCCCCACTGGATGTCTGCAACAACTGTAGAGTCCACAAATGTAACCCACAAAGAGAATACCATGCCTTATACACATGCCCTGTATGGACAGATGCCACTAACTGCACTGAATACCTGCATCACACTGTCAATGCAGGTGCAAGCATGACCTCAGTTCCAGATCCAGGTCTCACCAAATGATGTCAGGAATGCTACATCAGAAGATAACAATCTGCACACACAGCATGCCTCAGAGACCTCAAGTACACTTTCACACATCACAGAACATGCATGTGGGACATGTGCACAACCCAGCCACTGTCCATGTTATGGAATATAGATCACATACATGGGAAGCAGTGCACATCACTGGCCACCCACAATAGTAACCCAGATGAGTGGATGGTGAATACAATACCCACCTGTGGGGATCACTCCAGGGACTACACCCCTGAGCCACACTGGAGACTATTGTCATGTGGCCTGATGCCAAACTATTCCCTTTGCCTAGCCTTGTACAGCCTTTAGGCCCATTCACCTACTACACACCTGTGAATCAATGAACCTATGCATCTCAGTACTGGCAAATGTGTGTGTGTGTGTGTGTGTGTGTGTGTGTGTGTGTGTGTGTGTGTGTGTAGACAGATTAATGATTTTGAAGCCATTCACACTCACTACACCTCCCATTGCCTTACTTTAGCACACCTGCTGATGTCATTCCCCTTGAAATAACCATTTGGCCACATTTTAGCCATGTAAACTCTGTGGCGCTTGTGATAATAGCGTAATATTGTAGTGTAACAAACGAGTTAGGTAGGAGTTCTAATCCTGATCCTGCCAACTGTGATAATGTGTATGTTTCTCTGAGAGAGTGTGTGTGTGTGTGTGTGTGTGTGTGTGTGTGTGTGTGTGTGTGTGTGTGTGTGTGTGTGTGTGTGTGTGTGTGTGTGTGTGCGTGTCTTTCTTAACACCTGCTTTTGTGGACATTCACACTTACTACACTTCCCTTACCCCTCCTTTAGCATTGTTGCTGATGACACTCACCTTCAAAGATACCTTTGGATAGCTCTCCAACATATAAGCTCTGTGGCATATGCAATAATTGTGTAACACTGTGATAGCAATACATAGTACAATAGGGGTTTGAAACTCAGTACTGGTAAGTGTGTGTCATCAGTATTCTGTGACTGTTTTGGGGTGATTGTGTAATGACAGGATCCATTGCATCATGGGTTTTGCTAAATCATTATATTCAGGACCTATGTCCCATTGTCCACATTACAAGGCCAACAGTTTTCAAACACTGTAGAGGTTGTTGTAGACAATCATCAGCTATAAATGTGTACAGCCATGTGCAATTACCATGTGACAGTATAGATTGGTAAACAATATAGGCAAATATCAAAACACCAAGTATAATACCCAGATACTGCTCTCCACCCATGGACCATACACAAACACGCTTGGCTCTTACTCTCTTACTCCCTTCCTTTCTTACTTTGTCTCTGTCTCTGTCTCTCTCTCTCTCTCTCTCTCTATCCCGCTCTGGTGGATATGGAAAAGTACATCTGTTTTTCATAGGCATCAGCTTGAGTTTTGTAAGTAATCCTCATGATCAGCTGATGGCCTGTACATGAATTGCAGTCCCACAATTGCTAATTGCATGTGAAACAGCTTTGGTATCATTCCTATAGCCAGTTGCATGGAAACACGCTCCTATAACTAAGCACTTCATGTAGGTGTTGGCCCTTTTCCGTCACTGTGAGCAGGACTTCATGTGGGTGTTTGACAAACAACATCACAGAGGGTAGTTGGAAATACCTCTTACAACATACACTGTGGAGACAGGCCAACAAACAGGAGGGGGATGTTCCAGACATGGGGACAGAATGGAAGTATTGTTGTTCTACATTTGAAGGAATGTTGTTTTAATAGGGTTTGTGTGGATATGGCTGTTCTATATGATGTAAAGTCTGGCATGACAGTGTTATGTGGTTGAGGAAATCCTCACCTGTAGGGCTATCTGCAGACTGGCCAGAGTTTGGAGTCTTACATGTGGTGTGTTACAAATTTCTATCTTTAGAAATGCAGTAGGATTCTCTGATAATTGCAGTCAGTACATGCTGACATCCATGTGAGTTACTGACTTCATATCCCTCAGAAGGGATATGTCACAACAAACCCTGTTACACCAGCAATTTTCTCAGTTTATCACAGCAATATGTCAATATTGGCCCTGTGTTTGTGCCTCTGTCCCCCAAGTCTGTCACCCTTTGTCCATATGTCATGTAGTAAGAGGTGCATATGTACAGTATATCATTATTTATTGGCATCATACCTGATAATAAGCCAGTGAGATATCAGACTGCTAGACATGTTATGTATAGTAGGCCTTATATTTGAGGACAAAACCTGGACATTCTGTTGTAGTCTGTACAGTAGTGAGGTCTGTGTACTTATGGTGTTGACAGAGTGTGTATTGTGTATATGTTACTTGGCCTGTACAGACTGTGGTAGATGTCATTGTTCTTGGTCCTGTTCTATCTGACATTGCATGATGCTCCAGTTTATGGTACCCTATCAGTGTACATGTTTGTAGAGCCAGACTGACACATGTCCCATACCACAGTCAGGCATCAGACTACACTGTGTATTGGCCCAGTATATGTAGAGTTAGTGTGTGAATGGTGCATATTACATATGAGGATGGTTTTGTTCACACAATCCATATACTGTACTATTAATTAGACTTACCAGAATGTGACTGTGACTGTGTTCAGATTGGTTGTGGGTATGCACTTTCACACTGGTGTCTGTTACTCCATGCTGTTACATACCTGTAGTGCATGCTATATTTGCAAGAACATGTGTATGCCCCCATTGGAAACATGGGTCAGTGTTGTGGCAGTCTGCCTGTAGTTTGCACAGTGTTTTGTGACATGCCTAGCAGCTCAGTGTATTTACCTAGTGTGATGATATGTCCAGATATTTGTTAGATGTACTGTTGTCTGGCCACCATAAGTGTTGTGTATTTCTGACAAGGCAGTGAGCAGTGGGATGCTGTAAAGATGTATGTCACTAACTAGTGGGAAGTATGTGGGCTTGGGACCTCAGCTCCTCCAATTAATATGTGTTAGGACAGAGAGGAGTGTGTGAATGCATCAGCTGTGTGAGCTTATGTAGTCCATTTACATGGCTGTAAACATCCACTTTGTCAGGCTTGGTACACACGTCTTGCACTAAGGAGTTCTGTGTATAACTCTGGACTGACCAGATTGTGTCAGACTGTCCATGTTTATTGGTCATATCTCTGCTGTATTCTACATGATTGTTACTGTGATTTGTGTGGTACTTCAATATGATGATCTTATGATGTCTGTCTGTAACTGATGGTATACATATCAGTATCAGAAGTGACTTCCCACACAACATGTCTGTTAACAGAACCCCTGTTACTGTAGCAACATTCTACATTTATACCTGCAATACTTACAGACGTTGTGACTATTGGTGCTGAGGTATGACTCTGCTACATGTCATGGGCATATGTTATGTATATATATATATATATATATATATATATATATATATATATATATATATATATATATATATATATATTGGGTCTATTGACTTAGACCAGGACATCAAAAGTTCAAAACACTGAAAACTCATTTGACTGAAACTCATAATACTGACACATTAAAGTAAAAGGTATATGCCCTTTTCCCCACTGTAGTGTGATCCTGGAGTTAGTATATATAGTTAGGGGGGTGTGGGGGAGGCACAGCCCTCCACATTGGGGGTTGTGGGGGCATAGCCTCCACATATGTTATACATTTTAAAACATACAGATGGATACTTATAACTGCAATTAATAACTCTTTGCAGAAGACAATATATACCTAAATTATGTGGGGGGCTATGCCCCCCCACACCCCCAGTGTGGGGGGCCCCAACTATATATACTAACTCCAGGATTGCACTATACTGGGGAAAAGGGCATATAATTTTTACTTTATTGTGTCAGTGTTATGAGTTTCAGTCAAATGAGTTTTCAGTGTTTTGAACTTTTGATGTTCTGGTCTCTGTCAAATGAATTTCAGCCGTATGAAATTTCGATCATGTGTAGTAGACCCATATAAATATATATATATATATATATATATATATATATATATATATATATATATATATATATATATATATATATATATATATATATATATATATATATATATATATATATATATATATATATATATATATATGTATATATATATATATATATATATATATATATATATATATATATATATATATATATATATGTATATATATATATATATATATATATATATATATATATATAAAGTCCCAAAAAGAAATTCCATCACTCAGAATAATAATTCCAGTATCAGATGTTGAAAAATGTCCCAAACAGCACTTAAGATATACAAAAGTACTTTAATAGTAAAGTGGAACAAACATTCAGGTTGCTCCTTCATGCAGCCATTCGGCTCAACTGAAAAAACACAGATCGGTGACTGATTTCGCCCTCTGGCGTCATCAGTGTGAAATTACAACAAGGCATCACACCAGCTCATATTTTGTGGTGAAAAAGAGACCACATGCATGATGTATACATCTTATGATACAAAAAGCAAAATAAACAAATGTATACATATACATGTATACAAAAATAGAAAGTGTATGTTATTATACTTCATTAAATGTCACTAATATAAATATACATACATACAACTACATATACCCAATAAAAGGTAAGGCACACTAAATAGAAGAAAAAAAAAAAAAAAAATATATATATATATATATATATATATATATATATATATATATATATATATATATCTCACCCTACCTGCACCCTAACACCCCACCCTAACTCACTTAACCCACCCAAAAACATAAAGTCCCTCACTATCACACACACACACTCACCTTTCCCACAGCCTAACCCAAAATCCCACAATATCGAACACTTACCCAGTCCCGATAAACTTACCTGTCGGTCGTTTAGTCTTCCTTTTCCGCGTGTCAGGGAATCGACGGTTCGGTCTTTTAAAGTAGATATATATATTTTTTTTTTTTTTTTTTTTAGAAAAATATTGAAGAAAGTGAAATGACTCTACAAAAAATAAAATAATAAGAACATGGAAGAAAATAAATAGAATCAATTTAAACTATCAATGGTCAAACTTTCTACTACTAGTACTTTTGTATATCTTAAGTGCTTCTTGGGTCGTTTTTCAACATCTGATACTGGAATTATTATTCTGAGTGCTGGAATTTCTTTTTGGGACTTTGTATTTTATTCCGTGCACCATCTTGGCGACGTGCACTTGTTTCCTTTGGTGTGCTTACATTCGTAGTGCTGTTGCATTTTTTGGGATTGGATTACAGTTCTTTTTTTCTTCGACTCATTATACTGGGACGTTATACATTCATGGCGAATGGACATAACCTTCGTGCTTTTGTGACTAACTTATTTCAAGATGCGGATGATTTGGCCTGTTTTCAGGGTCAAGATGGCATTTCCAGTAATGATAACACTACGGGGGTGAGTGAGACTGTTAGTTTATCACATTTGTTTAAAGAATTAATGCTTCATACTAAGAAGTTTTGTTCAACTACATGGCACATTAAACTTTTAAAAGCATACAAGGGGGCAGGCATAGGCCCGCGTGATGTACGTGTTTATCTTGAACCGGGTGTTGGGAAAGATGATTTTGACTTTATGAGAAAAAGTCACTGTATACAAAATACGGCGTCTAAATTGTTTATTGAATTACTTATTGAACACTATGAACATATTCTTCTGGGAATGAAAGGGAAACTAGATGATTGCCTTGATATAATACAACAGCGTGATAATCAGGACAATTATAACAAGCTGCATGGGAACTATTTAACACAGGTCAATGGTTTTGAGAAAGAAATAAAAAGTAAAAAGCTCAAGAAATTTAATCGTGACATGGGCGATGTTAAGAATAATACTCTTTATTCTTGGAACTCAATGAAGAGATCTGTTAGGTTTTCTGAACCTGTGAACAAACATGTCAAACAAAAACGCATAAGAAACCGATCTATACTCAAGCCCACCAGAACCATGGAAGTTAACACTGATTCTAGTACTTCTGATATTTCCTCAAATCCCCCAAGCACTGATACTGAGACAGAAGTCTCGGAAGAACATTTTTCACCTTTACATAAAAGATCAAGGGGAAGACAAGGCCCTTTAGAAGAGGAGGGCTTAAACATCGCAGGCGAACCAGGGAGCAACTTGGAACAAATATTCAGGGACCTTACCAAGATGTAGAACTTAATGTTCATGCAGACATGGATGATCTCATAGTCAATTTGACTGACTATGTTTTGACACCTTATGAAAAAAGTGTGCTTAATAAAGGGTCTAGTTATGTACCTTCTTGCTTTGTTTCTGAATATGATGCATGTCTTGATTTAAAATACTTTTGTAGAAATCTAAATCTTAAGTATTTTTTCAGTAATAAACCAGACACTGAAAATGTTACTAAAAATGCTAACTTTTCTAGCTCTTTTCAGTTTAGAAAATCTACTTTCCAACCACCATATCATCCTCGTGTTAAGCTTTTTGAAGATTTAGTTTTACATGAGTTACATATGGGACAGAACTTCATTTTCAGGGAGTTTGGTGACAATTTAACAAAACAAGAAAGGCAGGCATTAGGGCGTTTGAAAAATAATCATGATATAATAGTTAATGCTGATAAAGGGGGAGCGGTAGTCATCTGGTCTAAAAAAGATTATTTAACTGAAGTATATTAGCAGTTGAATGATGTTAAATTTTATTACAAATTACCTTTGGATCCTACCATGGATTTTAAGAAAAAAATTGATGAGTTTTTATACACTGCTGTTAAAAATGGAAACATACCAGATTCCCTACTTAAACAGCTGACAGTGGACAATCCAATACCCCAGAGATTCTACATTCTCCCCAAAATTCATAAAACTATAGACAATCCTCCAGGAAGACCCATTGTCTCAGGACGTGGATCTTTGACGGAACCATTGTCTCTTTACTTAGAACAACAACTTAAACCTTTATTGGCACTTGTTAGAGCTAGACTTAAAGATATGGGTGAATTCCTATGTCTCATGAATGATTTACAAGTTGAACCTGATTCTTTTCTTTGCACTTTAGATGTGCAATCATTATATACAAATATTCTGCACCATGGTGGTATACTAGCCCTTAGACATTGGCTTACCCAATATGGGAAGTATAGCCATACCCACATTGAATTATTGATTGCTTTGGTCAAGTTAGTATTAGAATATAACATCTTTTTCTTTAATAGTGAATGTTATTTACAAATGAGGGGTACCGCTATGGGTACCACATTTGCACCCATTTATGCGGATCTCTATATGGGATTTTTTGAATGGCAATTAATCTATTCAGATAAAAATATCTTCAAGAAAGATTTGATAATGTGGCGTCATTATTTGGACAACTGTTGGGGTGTCTGGTCTGGAAATTTAGAAGGCTGGAAGGAATTTGTGAATTATCTTAACTCCAATAATTTTGGTTTAAAATTTACTGATAGAATTAAAATAAATAATATTGATTTTCTGGATGTACAGGTGACCAAAACAGCTGATGGGACTATCAATACTGGCCTTTTTCGGAAAAAGCTTACTAAGAATGCTATACTAGAGGCGAATAGTTGTCACCCAAAACACATCACTCAAAATATACCCAAGTCACAGTTTCATAGACTTAGACGTATATGTAATGAACAAAAAGATTTTGAGAAAGAATTGGACAACATGAGTGATAGGTTTATCAGAAGGGGTTATGATAAACACAATATCCATACATTAAAATCTATGGCTTCAACTTATTCCAGGCATGAACTTTTGAAAACGACTAACATTAACCAGGACGTTGATACTCCTGATACATCTAAATTTAGATCTAACCAGATTATTAGATTTGTAACTAATTCATAGGTTCATAGGTTCATACTAGGCTATCTGCCTTGGGGCATTTACAAGCCTAGCCCAAGTGTGTTTGGCTTTCGCCACCCTTACTTAGAATTGAGTTTGCTGTGCCCTATTTAAGGTTAGTTTACTGAGTCTCTGTCTAGCAGAGACACAGAAGTAATCCCCGGGGTGAATCTATGATCTCCCAGCCACTCATCAAGATTCCTCTTGAAGAGACTCAGCGAGGTGCTCTGCCTAACATGGATCGGTATTCTATTCCAAAGTGAAGGGAGCCTCTGTGTTATGAATCTGTCCCTCCAGCACGTTCTATTTAGCTCTGTGCTGAGGTTCAAATCCCTCGAGCGTGTGATTCTAAGGGATTTGAATTTTCTGAGGTGGAGCATGTCCATTAATTCTGGGTTAGACATAGCTTTGTATGTCAGGCATAGATCGCCTTGAAGTAGGCGGTATGCGACTGAGTAAAGTTGGAGTTTCTTTAACCTGGCAGCATATGGCATCTGCTTGAGTCCCTTGATCCTCTTTGTGAGGTACTTTTGGGGTCTTTCCAGCTGCTGCAGGTGGTGGTTTAGGTACATCCCAAAAGGGGCATTGTATTCTATGATGGGTCTGATGAGGGATGAATAGAGGGGCACTATTACCTCCCCTGATCTGGATGTGAATCCTTTAGTGATAAGATGGGCTATGTAGAAGGTCTTTCTAACCATTTTGGCAATGTGGTTGTCAAAGGAGAGATTGCTATCAACTTGGGTCCCCAGATCCCTAATTACATCTTCTGTATTTAATGGGTTTCCACCTATATGGTAGTTTGTGGGCACTTTATTTTTGCCAAAGGGTATGACTATACACTTCTTGGCATTCAGCTTTAGGCCATGGCTCTGGCACCAGTTATCCGTCTCTGTGAGACCTTTTTGAAGGATGTTCGTGTCAGCTGGAGAGTCAATAATGGCTCCCAGCTTGCAGTCATCCGTGAACTTAGCCAGCCATAGTCCTCCCGTGCTGGCCTGTACCTCGGAAAAGTAAATGCTGAACAAGAGAGGTCCCAGGACCGAGCCCTGTGGGACACCACTTGTGACCGGTTTTGAGTCAGACATGACTCCGGCAATTCTGACTCTGTGGGTTCTATCTTTGAGCCAGTTAGCCACCCATCTTGTGACATAGGGGTTTATGTTTAAGCTGGATAGCTTATCTATGATGCCTGAGTGGGGTATTGTGTCAAATGCCTTTGTGAGGTCCAGATAGGCCGTGTGGACTACCTTCCCTTCATCTATGGCCTTGGTGACTGTTTCGAAGAAGTCAACCAGGTTCAAGAGGCAGGATCTACCCTTGACAAAGCCAAACTGAGTAGGATCCAATGTCTGTAGGTCCCCAATGTCTTTGTTTATGAGCTCCATGATGATCCTCTCCATGGCTTTGCAGATAAGGCTAGTCAGGCTTATGGGGCGATAGTTACCAGGGTCTGTTGAGGCACCACCTTTGTGGAGTGGGACCACTGTTGCTGTACGCCATTCTTTGGGTACATATCCCGTAGTGTGGCTGAGATTGTACAGCATTTTTACGTGTGGGTTTAGTTCTTCTTGGAGTTCGTGTAAGACGCAACCTGGGACACTGTCTGGTCCCATTGAGGCAGTGTTTTTTGCCTTGGAAAGGGCAGCCTTCACCTGGACATCTGAGATGTTTGGGAGGCTGCACTCTACTGGGCTAGATATTTGTTCTTTGGGGGGGAGAAGTTTGCACTGAACCTGTCTGCCAGGATGTTGGCAATGTCTGTGGGTTCAGTGTATTTTTTGTCATTTAGAATCAACTCTGAACATACCTGGGAGTTGCATCCCAGGTTCCTAACATAGCTAAAGAAGACCTTGTGATTGTCTTTTGTGTCCTGTGCAATTTTTCTTTCGAAACTGGCCTTGGAGGATTTTATGAGGGATCGTAATTTTTTGCTAATACTGATCAGAGATGCCTTCCCTTTTAGAGATTTTGCTCTATCATGTAGTAGCTTCCTCCTTCTGTTGTGCAACTTATTTATGGCTGGTGTCCACCAGACAGGACGCCTGCCTTTGGATGCTTGGGTCTTGGTTTTGTTTGGGATAGCATGGTCCATGCACTCCTGGAGGTGTCCATAGAATGCGTTTATATAGGATTCTGTGGTTTGGGCTGTAATTTCCACCAATCCTGGGGCCTTGAAGGTTTCCACTTCGGATTTCAGAAGTGTGAAGTTCACTTTTGAGAAGTTCTTCACTGTGGTTTTCTGGGCTAGGGGTGGGGTCAGGTTTTGGATATCCAGTGAAATTAATTTATGGTCTGATCTTACCAATGAGGGGAGTACCTCTGGTGTGGAGCATAGGGTCCCCATGTTGGTGATGATCAGGTCCAGTATGTTTTCACCTCTTGTGGGAATTTTGACCAGTTGTTCCATAGCATTTGAGTTTATGAATTCCAGGAACCTTTGGGCTAGGGTGTTGGGGCTTGAGTAATGCTCCCAGTCAATGTTAGGGTAGTTGAAGTCACCCAATATAATGGTGTTTGGAGAGATCTTCATGTTCTCCAGTGTTTTCAGGAAAGCCAAGTGGGATTCCTAATTTTGAGATGGTGGTCTGTAGCATGCTATAAACTGAAATGGAGTTTTGCCCAATGTTAGTTGCACATGGATGGTTTCTGATGCTTTGTGCAACACTACTAACCTGGAGGTGTGGGTATCCTTGATAAATATAGATACTCCCCCTCCTTTTGTGATTCGGTCTGGGTTTTGGGGCCGAAAAGCATGGTATGAGGTATAACCTGGTAGTGCTGGGGTGCTCTCTGGAGCCTTGAACCAGATTTCTGTCACTGCACAGATATCAATGTTCTCCATACTGAGGAGAGATTTGAGTGCATGCATTTTGAGGTTTAGACTTCTGGCGTTTAGCAGCATTACCCTTATTTTCTTGTTCTTAGTGTTTTCTAAGGAGGTGGGTTTGACTTTTGAGCCTTGCCTAAAAAAGGCACTGTAGGGGTGGCAAGAGCCTTTGCCAGTATCCAAAAGCCCAGGGGAGACAGGTGCAAGCCATCCCTTGTGA